>NC_092799.1:47231510-47531510 GCF_918797505.1 Bemisia tabaci | reverse complement strand
TTTTTTCAGCTGAAATTGCACTATCTAATTGACTACCAGACGGCAAGCTCATCTGGCTGGTTTCAAATACCCTTGTTAATTGTATCCAGTTAGAGACGGATACTTGGTATCAGGCCGGATGATCGGGTTTTCTGGATAAACACCAGATAGCCAGCCCAACTTTACAATTTACGCTCATTTTGACAAAGAATTCCAAGTTTCTAAACCATGGCAGACTTTATGCATGTTGTAAGTAATCCGGGTCTCTCTCTCATTTTTTTAAAAGTTCTTTGTTTCAAAAGTAGCTGATTTTCCAATAATTTATTTACCTAGCTCATTTTTTACATGAATTACATCACTTTCCTACTCTTTGTTCTCCTCAGGCTAACCGACTATCTCCAGTACTAGAATTTATGAAGGCTCTAATCAATATCGGCAAGACGTTAAGCTCAATCCCAACAAAGGAGGACAAAAGTGAACAACTTACAAAAGAAATAAATAAGTTAAATTTCAATTTACCTGCCAGAGTTTGGTTACCATTGTTGTGTGATACACGGCATTGTATTGTTAGGATACCCCCGCAAGCTGCTGCGGTACTCAATTCGAAAGATAAGGTAAGTTTTTCAAGTCACTTTTTTATTATTCTTTCACTAGCATCAGGGGCGCCAAGTGCAGAGGGCAGCCCTCCACCTACTTGCATCTGAAGTTCAACTTTTATAGGAGGCAATTTTAGTAAATATTAAGGCATTTTTCGAGATTTGTTTACCTTTCTTCATTAAAATGTATGCCTCTTTCTGCCTCTTGGATTACCCAGTCTTATCAATTTCATATCTTGTGAAAAGTTACCGCATACTGTCAAGATTTCAACTGATGTTCCAATTTTAAGGAAATGTCCAGATCAATTCAGATTCTAATTAATCAATGTTTAATTGGACTGCATTTTGCAATTAGGAACTACAATCTCTGGCTGTGATTAGAAACAGCATCTATACCATTATTTTTCCTATGCATTAAAAGTTTTTACAGATGAGCCAGATTGTAGTTTCTAAAGGCTAAATTTTGTCCAATTGATAGCTAACAGAAGGCTTTTTCATCTGTGATAGTGTATGTAACCCTGAGCATTCGGTCCGAGAAATTGTTGATCATTATTCTTCAAATGTTGTTCTCAGGCTCCTTACATCTTATACGTGGAGGTTGTAGATATGTCTGAAGCAGAATCTGGTCCACTGGTTAGTCGTCATAGGTTCTGGCGAAGTGAGGAACTCCTGCCAACATCAGTTTCAACTGATGAAGATGAAGATGTCATTGAATTCTCCCGACAGGTAAGTTTGCTATCAGGCATCATCCTAATGCGTGGGCAATATAAAACGATTTTGTCAAGAAGTGTTTCTGATGTTGCCGCTTATCAGAGGTGCAAGAACTCCTCAACCACGCGACCCGGTGGATCGCAATTGCATGATAATGGGAAGGCCCCAAAAACAATGTCTTTAAATAGGAAAGTCAGTAAAGTCGTGTTTTATTTTGCCAAACTGCGGTGAAAATGACATCTTTTCTGGAAAATTGTTGCAATTTTTACGTACAGAACCATAGAAAACTTTTTGCATCTCTGCTGCTTATAATCAGGCCTAAAGGAAACTTTAGTTCTTTGGCAGGGTGAGATTAATGTATTCATGTGGTGTGTGTATTGAAGTTGTACATAGAACATCATAGGTACATGGAAAATTCCAAATGAATTTCACAAGTTATTGCGGTTGCTTAGTCTGTAAATTCAATATGGTACCTACACTTTTTTTAATCTCAAAATACCTAGCCAACTGCCCCCCCCCCCTTTTTAGCTGCCATGATCTTTACAGTTTGAAATGGCTGCTTTTCCGATCTTTAATAATCACCTGATCAAAGTGACCTAAATTGAATATAACATTCCATCTAAGATATTATTTTTTTTAATTTGTTCTTCTAGTGCCTTGGATTAAATAGAAAATCACCAGAAAAAGACTCTATCTCCCAGAGGTCGTCTGAGAGCTCTGATTCACGAGAGCCAGTATTTGTCGCAGCAGGAGATATCCGCCATCGACTTTCAGAATCACTCCAGGATCAGCCAGCATTTACTCACTGCTCCGATGACCCATCAGCGCACGCCCTCAAGGTGAATTATTTTTTAAGCAGCAACTGTGCCCCAACTTTGATGATGTTTTTCTGTAAAAAATGCCAACTCTGGCCGTCCTTCAGGACAATGAGTTTGTCATATGCTAGAGACTCAGTTAAGAGAATAAACTCTCCGTAGGTAAGATCCCACAAAAATCACAATGGACACTAAATAAAAAGTCTGAAATTCACTTCTCTGCGTATAATCTGTATATTTTGCAATGTACCTCTTCAAATCTTTTGTGTCCTTGAGCAATTTTTTTTAGTGGCTGGCAGTCAGGTTTGCTGAGAGAGATACAAAAGAAAACCTAACAAATGAAACAGACAGTCTCACAAACTGTCACAGAATTTTCTTATGTATGACTTTAATTGATCCAAAAGAATAGGCCTGTGTCAAAAGAATTAAAAATAAAACATTTTTTGATCCTTGACTGGATGCTCAAAAATAATTGAGGCACTGGATGCAAAAAGGGCACTTCTCGATTTCAGTGTTTCAGAATCTCTGTTGCTAATTAATCCATTGGAGAAGAATTTAATGGGTGATTTTGCCAGAATTCTTTCCATAGAAAATTGTAGAATCATAAGGAATATTCAGTGAAATTTTTAGTGAAATGGATGCATTCACTTTCCTTACAATGAATGAAATATATGAGGAGACTCTGAAACACTGCAACCGAGAAGTGCCCTTTTCGCATCCAGTGCCTCAATTACTGTTCTTTGTCGTAGAAATATAAAATACAAGTATCGTTTTCCGGGTCTATCTGGCAAAGGTCAATGTTATTTAAGTATTGAAATAAAATGTAAGTGACTTGAAAGTTTCTGAAAAATTAATTTCTTTTTCAACATTGCAGGAGCCATGGAGTGAAAAAGTTCAAAAAGTCAAAGAAACATCACCATATGGTCACCTATCATCGTGGCAACTTCTCTCGGCAATAGTGAAGTGCGGAGATGACCTTCGCATGGAATTATTAGCGTATCAGATCCTGTCAGCACTTCAGCGAATCTGGGAAATTGAGCATGTTCCACTCTGGTTGAAACCGTACAGGTATACATGCATTGTTCTCTTGTCTTGTCCTTTTACGTGGATGTTGGTATACGTATTGTCAAATTTTTCTGTAAAGAAAGTCCCTCTGTCGAACATTGAAAATTTGTACTTTCCAAAACTTTTCAGTCTTAGACTTTCTTCCACAATGAGAAGTCTGTCGTAAAGTCAAACGACAGTTGTTTCCGTAATGCAATTGCTCAGGTAAATTCTAAAATTACTTCTTACCACAGTTGGCTTAAAAATACAGGCGTGATAAACAAACGGTTCATTTTTATAAAGAATGTACATTTAATTCTCCTGGAGGAAAAGATCTCCTCAAGGAAAACTGTGATGCCCCACAAGAACTTTTTTTTCTGGTTAATAATCTCAGATATTATATTTGTTAAAAAATATTGATTTTTTTCTGTGGATTGTTTTCGTTACAGAATATTATGTGTGTCCAATGACTCAGGGCTTATAGAACCAATTTTGAACACGGTATCATTGCATCAGATAAAGAAACATAGCCAGCTGTCACTTCAAGATTACTTTGAACAAGAATTCGGTGCCAAGAACTCGGAGAAATTCCTAACTGCTCAGCGTAATTTTGTTGAAAGTTGCGCAGCATATTCTTTAGTTTGCTATTTAATGCAAGTCAAAGACAGGTAAGTGTAGTGTATTACATAATAATCAGCCTTAATTATGGTATTTCAATAGAAACAGTACTTGTAGGTCAATTTACTTCTTTCGGTTCTTTTACTCCTGAGAATTGTGTAATATCACAATTTTTATGAATCAGAAATGCAACGTTCTCAGCAATTTTTTTTATTTATTTTAGTGTGCATTATTTTTTCAGCATCTCTATCTTAAATACAGGGTGATCCAAAAGTCCCTTCCACCCCCTCTAACTTTTTACCTAATTGAGGTAAAGATTTGAAACTTGGGGGATGTTCCTAGGTCAAAGGGAGCTACTTTTTGGCCCCCCTAAAATTTTCAGGGGGCCCCCAACTTTTAATTTTCAAATAGGAAAACCCCCTTTGTGATAGCTCGTTCGAAAGAGCATAAAAAAAGAAAACTTTTCGCGCAAACCCGAAGTCAATATCTCAAACCGTTTCAAAATGGCGGCCGGTTAAAGTTCAAAATGGCCGAAAATTCACACCGGTTATTTGTCGATGGATTTGCGCGAAAATCGGTATGTAGGGGTATTTTGACACGAGAAAAACGAATTTGACGTTAGATTTTCAAAAAAACCGAAATTTCCAAAATGGCCGCCGGTTAAAGTTCAAAATGACAAAAAATTGATTTTTTAGAAATCTAAGTTCAAATTTGTTTATCTTATGCCAAAATACTCTCAAATTCCAAGTTTTAGGCAAATCCATCAGCAAAAAACCGAGGTGACAATTTTCGGCCATTTTAAACTTTAACTGGCGGCCATTTTGGAAATTTCGGTTTTTTTGAAAATCTAACGTCAAATTCGTTTTGCTCGTGTCAAAATACCCCTACATACCGGTTTTCGCGCAAATCCATCGACAAATAACTGGTGTGAAATTTCGGCCATTTTGAACTTTAACCGGCCGCCATTTTGAAACGGTTTGCGATATTGACTTCGGGTTTGCGCGAAAAGTTTTCTTTTTTTATGCTCTTTCGAACGAGCTATCACAAAGGGGGTCTTCCCATTTGAAAATTAAAAGTTGGGGGCTGTTGTCCCCCCAAGGGGGGCCCCCTGAAAATTTTAGGGGGGCCAAAAAGTAGCTCCCTTTGACCTAGGAATATCCCCCAAGTTTCAAATCTTTACCTCAATTAGGTAAAAAGTTAGAGGGGGTGGAAGGGACTTTTGGATCACCCTGTATTATTTATGGGGTGCAATATTTTTGCACTGGTTTATATTATACAGCATTATTATTTTACCCAATACATATTCATTTCTGTTGATTTACTTGATGAAGGAAGTAAAAAATTCTCGGTAACCCTCAAGAGGCTCTTTTTTATTTACCATTTCGCATTAAAACAGTTTTAATTTGATGATAATTGACTACTTGAGGTTGGTTTACTGATTAAAGTGAAACTCACCGTTATCAAGAGGTATCAGATTGATCAAATTTTCCAATTTAAGGGGTTTTGCTATTTTTACCTGAATTCATGAAGAATGGACAACCGTAGTAGCTAATTAGTTTTGTTCAGAATTTTGTTTAGTTTTGCAAGCCTCTTATGGTGTAGTGGTTGTAGCACTAGCTCTATGATCGGGAGATCCCGGGTTTGATTCCTGGCCAGGTGACCCAAGTTTGATGATCTCAAACAATGGTTGCCTGGAATTGGTTGTTAGGGACGGAGGGGGGACGGGACTGAAGCGCAAGATTAGCCCTTGTGGGCTATTTGAAGTAATAAAAAAAAAAAATCATCTGTAGCATAGTTTTCCTCTAAGCCTTACTCAAAATCATCTGCAGTCCAATTATTTTTTGCCCAACAATTCAAATGTTTCCGGGGGTTTCATCAATCCTTTACATTTCTCTCCAAATATTGAAAATTAAAATGAACTTCACTCTTTTTGCTCCAGGCATAACGGAAACATTCTATTGACCGGTGAAGGCCACATTGTACATATTGATTTTGGATTCATTCTGTCCACATCACCTCGCAATCTTGGATTTGAGATGTCACCGTTCAAGTTAATACCAGAGTTCGTTGCTGTAATGGGAGGCGAAGGATCTGATATGTTCGAGTACTTTAAAATACTCATGTTAAGAGGTCTTGTCGCAGCAAGAAAACACATGGATCGCATTGTTAATATTGTCGAAATCATGAGCTCAGGTAGCGTCTTCACTTTATTGAGAATCATTTCTGTAGATTGACCGCACCTTGATGGTGATCCGCACCTTGATGTGATCCGCACCTTGGTGGTTCTTTCAGAGGCCAATACATATCAATGATAAAACTCCCAAACAATGTATCTTGGTTTGAGACGTTGCTCTATAACTGGAACCCTACAGTTATTCTTGAGTTGAAACTCATTCACAAGAAGTTAGAGGTGCTGGTTGAGTGATGGGGGTACAAAAAGTTGAGGGAGGCAAAACTTGCCTGATTAGCTAAGAACTCACTGTGCCTACTTTTAATATTATTTTAGTCAGGTTAAGTGGTTTATGGTGCGTATTGGATCGCAGAATTTTTCTTCCGAGTGACATCCTACAAATGTTGTGCTGTGGTAGGAATGAAAAGATTTACCATCTACCTCCCTCTCTTTATATAAATAATAATATGGTGTTTTTCTTTCCTTTTCACCCTAAGATCTGCAGAATTGCACTGAGGTGAAATCGTTTCTAAGGCCAAAAATTACATCATCACATTATTTTATATTTAGTTAATTTTCATGGTCTAAAATTTTATCTTTGAGTTTAATTATATACCTGAATTTTTTCCCAGGATCCCAACTTCCATGTTTCAAATCTGGCAGCTCTACAGTTCAAGCTCTCCGAAATCGGTTTCACCTAAACCTCACCGAGGACCAATTGTGTTTATTAATTGATAAATTAGTCGAGAGCAGCCTTCACTCACTTTCAACTCGCCTTTACGATGGTTTCCAGTATTTCACGAATGGTATTCTGTAAGGTACGTTTCCCAAGCATGCTGTTAATTCAGGAAGAGTGTTGAAACTCCTAGAATGACAATATTCTGCCTTCGCTAGCGTGTTTGCGTCGCAAATAATGAATCAAGAAGTAATCGTAGGATATATTCGCATCTGAAAAACCTTGAGAACAGGATAAAATCTGAGGATTGGAACTGACCTGGAAATATCCGGGAAAACTCATGGAATTTTTAGCAAAATCTGAGAATGAAAAAAGTAAAAATTCTGACATTTGATCTGTGCATTAAGTAGCTGATCTGGTGGTACACTCCTAATTTCAACTTGGTCAAGCTGGAAAATATTTACCAGAATAAAAAACATTTAAGATGTGTGACCTGATAAAAAGAGGAGAATTCTAATTTCTAGAGGGCTCATATCATCGAACAATGTTTCGGTAGAAATCATGCAGAAGTTCGGTAATGGCTGTAGACTGAACATGCTTGAACAATTTGAAATCAATTAAGCCCTGCTAGATAAGCTACTTAATTCACAGATCGAATGACAGGTAGGACCATTATAATCCCTCATTGCTACAATCAAAAATGACACTACGCTATCAGCCAATCCGTCTCAGGACTTAGTTACGGCTTAGTTAAGGCTGCGCTACGAGTTCTTTTAACTTTCGTTTTCGTTTAATTTATTTTTTCCTGTTGAAGATGTATGAACCCCAAAGTGGCTTGTTAATGTTTTAAGTGAATTACTCATTTTGCTACCTGTCTGGGACTACATGAGAGAGCTGAGAGAGCATGAGAGATTTGATCGTATTCGTAGTGATACTTCTCTATTACTCCAGTTGAAAGAAGCTTTTCTCAAGTTGGAAGAAAAAATTTCATGAGCGCTGTTCTTAATGCAAAATTTTAAGAGGAAACAACTTTCCTATTACTCCTCTGGATAATCACTTTTTAATGTGAACTCATTACAAATTTTGACACTCACAATCAGTCTTCATCTTTTCCAGGTGCTGAATTTCTATGGAGTTGAACTAAACTCAGTTGTTTTCTAAAGGTGGTAAGCATACAATCCTTGTACATAATTCTGCTGTATCCGCTGGTTTTCAATATTATTTCACGGCTACCTGTATCATATTTCCGACAACACAAGTCCCTTTGAGATTATATTAAGATTTTTAGTGCCATTTATGTCCCAGACTTTCTCTAAATATTTGGCATTCCCTCCAGAAAATGAACATTTAATAAATTAGCTGAGAACTTGGCGGTTTCAAATCTATATTTTGTAAATGCAATGTAACGGTCACAGCGAACAACACTCCACTCTGGCGCAATGGCGGAATCTGTTGCAATCACTATCTCTAAAAAAGAGGTGTTTAATAGCTTCAAAGCTGCTTTATGTGTTTATCTGGGCTCTTCCTCGAGTTCTGTCCGCAATTTAGATAAATTGTGATAAAGCACTTGTAAAATATAAATCTTTGCAATCTTAGTAACATCAGGTATGAATTTGCTTAGCCTCTTGTGACTTTTTTTTTTTCAAGAAGTACTCCTGAAAGCTAGAATAATGTTGAAATTATTGTTTTAAATTAAAATTATTATGTTCCCTGCCATACCACAACAGCAGATGTTATTTTACAAATCCTAAGTGGTAACTGGTTACGAGGACCAATGTCTGATCAACCAACTTTTTGGGAAAGCTTCAAGGAGCACCGTATCTCAAAGAGTTATTAAAAATTAGTATCACTGTGATGTCTGCTACTTTCGGCTGATTTTTGAAATTGATAAACAAAGCAATAGATAAAGAAGACAAAGAGAGGATAGAGCGAACCTATTGGTTGAAACAGGTGACTCTTACTAAGGGAGAAAATGATGGACCAATTGTAGAGTCTCTCAAGGGTTGCCATTAGTTAGTGTATTACTTACTCCTTTTGTCCATTGCATCAATCCGCTGCCACCAATAGGATCGTTCCATTTTCCTTTTGACCTCCTTGTCTTTTGCACTATTTGTCAAATTTAATAATCAGCCTGGATGACACTGGTGTGACTAAACACAGGGCTTATTTGCTGACAGTAATTATTTTACTTGCCATCAGAGGATATTTTGATTTATTGGAAAATAAGCGCTAAAAAATCGTGGCAGGGAATGAATTATAGGAATGACCAATGAGCTGTTGGCCTTGAGAATTTTATGACTATGCAATCATTATAGAAGTTTTCATATCCTTCAAATGAAAGATGTCCGCAATCAATATAATTTGGCTCTAATTCTCAGTAATTTCAAATTTTTGGAGGAATGGGCATCTTAAAAAGGGTGCACTGTAAAAATCACCGCTCTTGTTCCCCCAATATGTACAAATTATTCAACATGTATCTACTTATACTGTATATGTTATATTTTGTTATTACATTTTAGTTTCTATTACTGTTTTTATTCAAATAAATCACTAAGATTCATTATGAAAAGAAAAGAAGATGAATAGCATGTTCTATCGTTAATGTTACCTCACAAGAGGATGTGGTATCTCTGTGAAACTGGAGATCAGCTTCTTGTCATAATTTCTACTTTTCATGCATTTATTTGTGTTCCATCAAGGTTATTTCTGTTTCCCCCCCTAATTCGAGTTGTGGACTTTATGTCATCATTGCCAAGACATCTTATAATTATGAAACTTTCACAGAAGTTGTTAAGAAATGACGAGAAATCTTGATTAAGCGATTTCACTAATAATTATCGTTATTTCAGTTTCAAAGCAATTCCTCTCTAGGTCTGAGATTACTTGAATTATTTAAGGCGAGAAAAGAATCACAAAATGAAACTCAAAAGTTGGTTCAATCCCCTTCAAGTGAAGGAAGATTTTTTTTCTTGAAAGGAGGAGGGGAGTGCCTGATAGTGCTCCTTACAATGTGGAAGTTCATTCACAGTTTTTTCTTATCATACATATTTTTGAAGTCTTTAGCTAATGCAGGAGATAAGTAACTTTTTGTATTTTTAAGGAAAATAAGTTTAAACTCTGAAAATAACATGTAGTCCCATGCTTCAACAACTTTCAAATTGATAAGAACTGAAAATTGATGGTTTTTGGATAATTTTTTTGTAAAGCTTACTTAGAAGCAAACCTCGCCTATCGGAGAGAGGCCTTGTAATGGGCTATTATTATTGCAGAAGCAAGTCATGTTCAGAATCACCTATTTTTTAGTTTTTACAAACATTTGTTCTCCTTTCATACCGACCAGAGGCTTCAATTATAAAAAAAAGACGGTGAAAGATCTTTTAGCGATAGCCAACATCAAAATGATTCGTTTTTGCCGCTTTTCCTCTCCTTGAGAGAAAGAAGATTGAAAAGGCAATTGAAATATGTCCTTTCTCCTCGCAAGAAGGAACTATTTTGGACTCTCAAAATCTTACCTCCCAGGTTCACAGTAAACTAATGTCCTTGCAAGTTCTTGCCAATTGTCCTGTTAATGAAGTACATATTCCCTTAAAAAAGCAGGGAAGATCTTGCCCGAGCGTTGTGTATAGACTTTCAATTATTGAAAGTCTTCCTGCTCCTTCACCTACCCAACACTTTGCAGTGTTAATCTATCAGTTTGTTTTATTCAATTTTAGTACAGAGGAATTGTTTTCTGGAAATTTTTTCTGCCTTGTTTTCACTCATAGTTAAATTTTAGCAAAGTTTAGATTCTAATAAAAGTTATACAGAGAGGCCAACTCCACCTTCTCAATCCCTTCTTTGCCCTTAGTGATTATTACAAAACAGTATCAAATGATTATTCTCGCCCTGTATTTTAAGCAGGTAATAGGTGACAAACAAGAGAGTTTCCGATACATTTTTTTCTTTTCATCTTTTCCTCTCTTTTCCATCCATCTAATTAAACATCTAAGTGCTTTTGTTGTTTTTTTCTGCATTTTTACCTTTGTTCTAGGGAATTTTTGTATTCTTATTCTTGGCAAGCATCTTACGGAAAAAGTAAATTACTAAATTCAAAATTGGAAAAACTGTTTGAAAAATAGCTGTTTAAAGTTTTAGAATATTACTAATATTACTATTTCCTGGATATTTAGCTTGTAATTTTCTTAAATTCTTTTCATTCTTTAATTTTTGTCAACCCTCTGGACCATACCCACAAGACTGATCATTTTGTAAATCCGTTGACTTAATCACCTTTATTTGTCTGTCTACCAAACTGTAAGCTGGACGTTTTTTGTCAACTTGAACATATTTTTTACCTCATTATCTCCTCTTTACTTTTGAGTTTTCTTCTCTGAATTTGAATTTAATCTGTGAAGTAGAGCAAACCTCAATTTGTTACTAATAGTCAGTTTGCTTAGTTATAATATATCGCCTCTGACTAATTGATAGCATCATTATTATTTCTCACCTTTCGCTTTTTTAGATGTGGTTATCAAAGCATTAATAGAGATTCTTCCTCAGCTGACAGAGGATTTATTCTTCAATTTTTCAGCGAAACATCACTACAACAGTATACTTTTCATGCTCTTTCCAAGTAAAATGAAACTAAAGATAAAAAAATAATAAAAATTAAAAAAAATATAAACAAAAACTGAAAATCGAAACTGCCCTTAACTAAAATACCTCTCCTTACTGACTTTACCCTCTCAGTATATGATTATTTGGCTTTCATTAATTTTCTCTGGCCGTTCTCATTATTTTTACAAGGAGAATCTTCCAACCAGTTAACTGCTGGGTTGCTTTTCTTCATGGTTTCATTGATGCAATTTATTGATTTGGAGTAATCTATTTTGGCCTGTGAGGAGACGAGCACAAAAAATCCCTTGGAAGCATTATTAGCCGATCACTCATCAGTAAAAATCGCTGATAAGGAGGCATTCCAAAACATCGTAGGACCCTGTCTTCCTGTTTCGGTTGCTTTTCTCACAGTTTTTATGTCTACCAGCCATTCAAGCTGTAGTGTGGCTGAATGATTCGCTGTTACTTCTGTAGCTAAGCTGTACGTGGTCTGGTAGTTTTACTGTCAAAATGTCATTTGGATGCTGTTTTTTTATCGATATTGGGTTTGTTCTGTATTCTGTATTCTTGCCAACGGCAGTTTCAAATTTTCTGAAAATTTTCTATTTTTTTCTTCTTTTTTGCTCTTTGGCTCATAAATACAAATGCATTCCTTATGGACGGATGTGCACTTATCGCATTTTCGTCTAGGAGCCATTTGGTATTGTTGTCGGAGAGCAGGCACAGTTCCTTCAATAGAGTTTAATTCATCCCATGTTTGTCTGGTTATTATATTTTTCTTTTTGCTCAATTGAATCCAGACTGAGAAAAATTTTAAATGCAATTGTGAAACAGAATACTCAATGAATTAGTGTAGGGATACAAAGAAACAAATTTTCAATTAAATTAGCTAGTAAATTGAGAAAATTGCATCGTGCCTGTTTGTAAAGAGGAAAAAACACCCCTGTTAATTTTAGGAGTACTTTAGAGTTAATGCATATTTTTTAGTAAAATATTCCGCATTTGTTGGGAAAATCCACAATGATGAGGAACCGTTTTTAAATGAGCCTTAATTGGACCGAGTTACGCAGAAAGGAACCAACCCACATTTTGGGAAAAATTGAGTTAAGAGTGGTTTTGAACTCAACCACTGCTCTACTATCTATCGCCAAAAATTTAAAGTTTATGTTGAAGCAAATTTTGCAGAAATTGAACTTGAAGTTTATCTTTTACATTGAGTCTTATGCAGGAGCCAAACTTTAAACCTCTTTTTCTCGGTTTGATGCGGATGTGACTTGGTTCCTTTCTGTCTAACTCCGTCCAATTGAGAAACTGACTCTCATTCTGAACTTATCTGGAGTTAAGCTTATGATTTGAGAGATCTTCATGTAAGAGAGTGCTTATTCACATCAAAATAATTGTGTTAGTGCAAATGGATTTTCGAATTGGAAAAATCGAATTGAGTGAATTCCATATCTTGATGACTGGTATAAAAACAATGTTTTAGGTAAGTTTGTAAAAACTTCACTCACAAGTCTGTATGTTTGTAAACACAGAAGTCGCTTTTTTAAACTTGCAGTGACCTCAAAACCTTTTCAAATAAAATTCTACTTTAGTGCAGAGCTGCAAAAATCAACTGATACAAAATGACTCAAAAAAGAATGTTATCTTTCGTCAAAATGATCCTCCCTTTCAAGAGGCTTTAGCCAAATAGTTAGCGGAGAACTCATATTGCGTGAAGACTGTCCGTAAGAGAGAAAAAAACAACAAACAAACAGCTCCTTATTAAAAAGACAAGAATTTACTTTTATTTGTTATAGAATCACATTTGATGTGCTCTTAATACTCATCCTAGTTAAAGCTAGAACCTTTTCAGTTATGATAAGATTAGAAAACAAGAAATGCAATCGCTCTAATAAAAATAAGTGCTAACAAAACCAAAAACACTCCAATCTGTGATCCCAAGATAAGAATTTTTAATTTTTTCATATTTCTTTTGTTTTTTCCCCTGTGCAATTGGAGAAACTTGTAGATAATAACTCCACTTCTTTTTGGTTACATAACTATCTACCCAACAGAAAATCAATCTTTGGAAAAATAAAATGTCAGATCAGCTTCAAAATCTCCATGCGAGAATGAGAATCCTCAAGTGTCAGCATTTTATTTCCATTATTGTTAAAGAAATATCACTCTCCTCGAAAAGTTCTATAATCGCTGTAGATGTTTAAAACTGAATGACGTTACTCTAAAATAGAATTCCTTTACACTTTAATCTTTCAGTTTTGCATGTAAAAGTAAGCTTACGCATAAAATGTAAATGCTTTGTTATAATTTGTGCGCTTTCCCAGACATGAGTTCCAAATGTTTGTTGGATATTACCAATGGTCCAGTAGACAAGGTGCGAACTTAAGCATGATGATAAGTGTTTTCTCACAAAATTTCGCGTAAAACACGATTTGTACAACAAAAGTAACTCATAATCAAGATATTAACTTTTTTCGATGCATTAATTCTGACTTCCCGCTCATAGAAGAAACAATGATCTACCTGAGTTAAATCGCACACTGAATATTACCGTGACAGCCTCTGTCACATGAAAATATAACAACCTCTATCTTGGTGCTGCAGCTCAACTGTTGCTTATTGTGCACACTTCAAACAACATAGAGCAAGGAAGGATCCCTACTCAATTGAGAAGCCTACCAAAACTGTTGTAGTGCGCGATTTTATTCAAGTTGACTTTGGTTTGGAATTAAATTCAGTCATTTCTATTGTGCGAATCATGTTTTACGTGAAATTATGGAGAGGAAACATAAATCAGAATGTTTTAATTCGTATCTTGTCTAATGGAACATTGGCACAGGAGATAGTATGCTGAATTTTTAGACATTTTTGTCGTGCTTTTTCTGTTGTTCTTTAGTTGTAACAATTTTGCCTTATGATTCTTCTTCAAGTGACACGCGCGTGAACTGAGTATATTCATGCACAACAATGTCAAGCCTTGAGTTTAAGACTAATGTAGTTTTCGATGTTTGAAACACTGCTCAAATATGGAAACTGATTCTTGTCCACCTGATACTGTTTAGTATTATCTCACCAATTTGTTACTGACTATTGTTATTCTGTCTAGATATTAGCCATGAAATTTTTCTCATTTTGCATTTTCAAATTATCATTCTTTCTATTGAGTGAATAAACTGTAAGAACGTGTAGATCTGATTTTCATTTTTTATTCCATCAATAATTTTGGGATCCTAAGTGTTCAAAAGTACCATCAAAAAGATGACGATCGTTCATTATTTGTAAGCAGTCCCATCAATTCACCAAAACCTTAGGAGGGGGAATGACCCTTTGTTTTTTTTTGCTCATCAAAATAATGCAACACCTGAGTGAATAAATAAAAAGCATGATGAGGGCGTAACATCAATTGAAAAAATGTGTCATGTTTCTATCTTGTCATCCTTTTCTATTCTTTCCAAGCCATTTTTTTCACTTTTTATCAAGGCTTTTTGAAATTTCTTATGACATTTTAGTCTTTGGCTCCACAGGTACCTCGCTCTTGGAGATTTCTTACATACTTAAATATAAAATGAACAAAAAGTCAAGAACAGTATAAAAAAATTTCATGTCTTTCGAATTATTTTTCAACCCGTCTTTTGAGAAGGGAAGTTACAAAATGATCTACTATCAGCGCAAGACATAGACTCGTGTTGGCTTAAAATTATCTTTGAAAATTCTATAAGAAAAAGTTACTTTGGCGAATTAAAAATGGGAACATATGCTTGGAACAAGAATGATGCGAGTAAACAATTTTACAATGATTTTGAACTACTGATTCCTCTAACACAAGATTTAACGATAATTTATGCGATTCAGGAATTAGGTTTCAATCATTAACTGCAGCATTATTTCCACTTTCCCTTATCTTTTCTCCAAATTAGACCATTTTCACTTGTTTTTGCTTGCTATAACTGAGCAAACCAGTGTTCCCGGGTGCACCGTGTGCGAGATCCGTACGCTCTACCGCTCTCCGTGCTGCTATTGGCCACGTCACGCGTACGGATATTTTATGATAGGGAAGCATTTTCCCGTGAGGTTTTTGTCCGTACGCGGTCCGATTCGGTCCACGGAATGTCCGCGCGGCTCGGATATATCTGTACGCTTGGGATCACTGGAGCAAACCCACCTATAATAAAAATTCTGTAAATACTCCCTGAGTGAAATTTCCTCAGCGAAACAGAAACTCACACAATACTGCAGATTTGTTCCTCTTCCCTATAACTTAGAGCTAAGACTTATGAACCTATGATTTACCCAAAAATCTTAAATAAAACTGATGATATTGAAGACTTATTTCACGAATGAATTCCACTTGCAACTGCCCTTCCTAGAGAAACTTTTACCTGACTCAGTAATGCATTTTTGTGGTTCAGCTGTGCCCGGAGTTGCTTGATTTCATCACTCTCTACAAGAGAATAAATAAAGACAGATGATTTAGAAATGAAAAATTATGCCTAATAATAGATGTATAACAACAATAGAATATACACACAATAACACAATAATAGAAGAATAACACCGGAAATCTTCTGAGGTAGCACGACATACTTTATTCACTTTGAAAGCCGTATTACAAAGTTGGAAATATTGCACTCAGTAAAATACCTTAGAATGACTTACAAAAGCTTAAGAGAGGGCATATAGCCATAGGTAAGATGGTAAACGTGAAGTGAAGTTCATGAGGAATGGAATAGGGCATGTAGGCCTTGAAATTTAAGTTTTTGGGTGCATTGCATAAGCCATCTGGTGCACAGATGAAAAAGATATTAAATAGATGTGATGGTGCGTCTGATTATATACAAGCATCAGTTTAAGGTCTAGAATGCTTGGCAAGATGGAACTTAGAATGAGACAGAAGAAATAAGAGGGAAAAGGATAGACGAAAACTTCTGTCTCAGGGAGAATTTTGAAGAAAACGTTGCCTAACACGCCACATGTTCCTTTTTTTTTTTTTTTTTTTTTGAGGAGAAAGATATCAGCTTCATACCTCAAAGTGATTACGGAAAATTCTGCTAACAGAGAAGAAAAATCAAGAGATAATGTAAACTAGTTTTCCAAAGAGACAACTACCTATGTATGTCAAGATGTCTGCAACGTTGCAAACGGGGACACGTGGTTTCGTACTTTAGCCTAAACTGAAAATTCAATCCGATTTCCAGGATATTGAGCTCAATTTTTCGTGCAAAAGACATAATTAACACAACAAAAGAAAAGTAGGAATAAAACGGGTGATTCATGAGAAAAAAAGCAACACTTCGGTATGCTCGATGACTCAAAGAGCTATATAAGTAAAAATAACCAGATAATTTTTACATACCAGATAATCTTTTGGACTGCTGAAGTTCTCGCATCCGAAGTTCAGTTTTTAAGTCCGACACTTGCTTCATTGCATTCAGGTAGTTCTCTCTCATCATGTTTAGCTCACTCTCCAGTTTCTTGATCTGAACCTGAAAGAGAATGTATTTGAGGCCGGAAATCAATGGACCATCAGGCGATGTGCGAACTTAAACCTTCTGATACATGTTTCCTCTACAAAATTCTGCACAAAATACGATTCTCACAACGGAAATTACTGAAATCAACTTCTAACAAAGCTATTAACGTTTTTGTTGCAGAGATTGTTTTGGTAACGTTCAGTGTGAGCTTTAAATTAAGTGGATTATGGTTTTTTTCATGAGCGGGAAGTTAGAATTTATACATCAGAATGCATTAATATCTTAATTGCTTTCGATAATTTTCGTTGCGCAAATTGTATTCTACATGAAATTTTGATGAGAAAAAATGTATTGCAATTCTTGACTTTGCACCTCATTTAGTGGTCAATTTAAAAGGATACTATTAATAATAGCTACTACATCAAGACTATAATTTTGTGTTTCATCTTTCATTTTATGCTGGTAGATTGTGTGATCTTCATCATGTAGAAAACGAGCCATTAGCCCCATTTTTTACACTTGAAAGCCAGAAACGGCATGCCAAGATGGAACATATCCTGTTTTTTAGTCCATTCTCACCCTGTGCAGTAGGCCATTGGCAAGCTATGCCTTATGAGCCTTCTTATTACGTAGTATCATTAATTTCCTATGCTTCAAAGGAGTTCTGGAAGGCCAGCCATGAAAAAGGTGAACCCAACCTTCTGAATAGCATACCTGATCTTTTTGCTGGGATGACATTTGCATGTTTCTGTAGATGTCCTGTCTCCTAAAAATAAACAATAAATCATATCAAAATCGCACGATCATGGACCATTTTAAAGAGATAGAATGTAACAGAATAAAGCTGAACATCAGAAATAAACTCAAAGCTTAGCCTGGAATATGCCCGATAACAATTTCACGGAAAGCAGAACTGGAAGCAAAAGGAGAAGGGAAAGATTCATTATTTTTTCCATTTATTTATCATTTATTAGTGCATATGAACTCATAAAATGTATTTCCTTTGTAGGTTATTTTTTTCCGCATGTTGCTAACATAACATGCTAAGTCTGAGCTTTTCCCCACAGAATTCCCATCTTTCCCTGTCAAACAGGGATGGACAAGGTGAGTTTGCTCACCTCAGGCGCAAGAAATACCCCTAGAATCGTGCATTTCCGGATAAAAGCATGAAACTTTCAGGAAGTCTTCTACACCGATGAAGAAACGAATTTAGCCTGGGTGCCCAGTTCTATGGGGTCCCAGGGGGCAGGGGGGCGGGGGGACCCTAAAATCATAAAATTCAGGTTTTTCTGTGAGAATTTTTGTACACAAGGGCATAAAACTGATTGAGTTTGCGGAATTGACCAGTTCAAGGCCACCTCAATACATACTGGAACGATTTCACCCACTAATCGCCCAATTTTGACCAAAAGGGTGCTTGGAGGGGAGGGGGGACCTGAGATTTAAAGCCCTGATTTTCTTGTGAACTTCGAATGCGTAGTTAAGGTTTATAACAACTAAATCCATTAAGCATTATAATTTTATACTGCCGAACTATTTCAAAATTGATACAAAAAATTCGTCATGGCCGTGGGGGGGGGGGGGGGGGGGGAAGCGAAGCGCAAGCGCACACCGTGCGAAGGTGGCGCAGCGTGCAATAAGGCTCTCCTAATATAACGTCTATGTTGTGCCGCATTTTATATACCGCATTTTCGATCGTTGCACGTATCTTACGCTCGGTGAAATGGGGGGGGGGGGGGGACTCATTTTCAACCGCTATTATAAAAATATTTAAAAAAAAAAAAAAAAAAAAAAAAAAAAATGGAAACGAAAAATCATAACATCCACCGATTCCAAGAGATTATAATTGAGTATGTCCCATCTCTTTTTGGATTAGAAATCCTTTTCGGTGCCATCAGGATAATTTGCAGTTTCCTCCTCATTATCATCATTACCAACCAATGTTAGTTTCCCATGTACTACTACTGTGTTAGAGCAGATTCCTCTTGTTCTTCTTTTACACTTCCTCTCAACAATATCCTGCTTGGTAAAGGCATCGCAAACGTGCTGTAGCAAAGCTGCGTGCATGGGTGGCAGTTCATCAAAATCCGACGTTTTCTCGTAGAAACTTCTTTACAGCACTTTATTCGCGAAGGTTTCAGATATGAAGTTTTACCATATACATAGCCACAACGAACTGTTCGATGTCACTACACTAGAGCCTCAACAGCGTCTGCGAGCTTGTTTGACAGGACTTAAAAATTTTTAAGACCTCGGAGAAATTATATAAAGTTTTTCAGATCGACTTTTTACCATATTCATCGAGTGCAGACGTTGTATCAGATCCGATAAAAACATGAAGTAGCGAATGAGGTGCGGCTCTTGCAGCACCAATTTTACTCAAAACTTGATGGATCGAAAATCATTCAAATTCCGTACCAGTACCAAAAGCTATTTACAATCTGTCGAAGTTGAGCTCACCAAAAGCGGCGAGTGATATCACCATAACATCTGTGTTCACAGTGGCAGAGATGGTCAATGCAGTTGGTTTTCTTGGCTGATCCTCTTTTCTGAACCTGGGATTCTCTCTGGAACCGACAACTACTCCAATATTATTGACCCTGCAGTTACATTATTCATGAGCCTATCATAAGCCTATATGACGGCAAATTCTCTCTCACCATAATAAGCAATGAATTTTCCATTAAAAAAATCGGTGTAAATTAAGGTATCCAGTACTTTGAGATTTACCATATCTCACAAATGAATTGGTAGCCATCTGACATACGTGCAACGATTAAAAGTGGAAAACCAAGAAGAAATTTTCGTCAAAGATTTTACGTAAAGTTCAAAGTTGGAGCTTCGCAGTGATATCAGATATTCAAGGTGGCACTATTCCAGCTAAATTGCAAGACTCCGATGTAAATACTGAGGGCTTGATTCTCTGCCTCATTTGTTGCATTCTTCAAGCGGAAGAAGCTCCGTTCTCATTGTTTTTCTTAAAATCTACAACAAAATTTGGACATGCTTGTTTTTTAACATCAAATGAAGCTCTCAGGGTCAATTGATGTGCATTTTGTGCATGGCTTGTCCTTTTTGTATGATGGACATAACTTGAAAACTGCGCACGTCCTAAGGATGCCGCATTTTGGCTTCGATGAGAGTCTCAATACAGACACTGTCATTTGAAAGTTCTTCAAGAAATTCAGAATGGCCTTTTCAATGTGAATCCAACCTATCATTAGGTACAACATACTTGAGTTGCGGCTACCGAAAGTGTAACACTAGATGTGAGGGGGCACTGTTAAAATGCACGAGGCTCTACAATATTGCGAAGCTTGTGGGAACGGCTACAAGAAGTGCACGAAAAACATGAGAAACTATAACACTGGTAATGATGATAATGAGGAGGAAACTGCAAATTATCCTGATGGCACCGAAAAGGATTTCTAATCCAAAAAGAGATGGGACATACTCAATTATAATCTCTTGGAATCGGTGGATGTTATGATTTTTCGTTTCCATTTTTTTTTTTTTTTTTTTTTTTTTTTTTTTTTTTTTTTAAATATTTTTATAATAGCGGTTGAAAATGAGTCCCCCCCCCCCCCCATTTCACCGAGCGTAAGATACGTGCAACGATCGAAAATGCGGTATATAAAATGCGGCACAACATAGACGTTATATTAGGAGAGCCTTATTGCACGCTGCGCCACCTTCGCACGGTGTGCGCTTGCGCTTCGCTTCCCCCCCCCCCCCCCCCCCACGGCCATGACGAATTTTTTGTATCAATTTTGAAATAGTTCGGCAGTATAAAATTATAATGCTTAATGGATTTAGTTGTTATAAACCTTAACTACGCATTCGAAGTTCACAAGAAAATCAGGGCTTTAAATCTCAGGTCCCCCCTCCCCTCCAAGCACCCTTTTGGTCAAAATTGGGCGATTAGTGGGTGAAATCGTTCCAGTATGTATTGAGGTGGCCTTGAACTGGTCAATTCCGCAAACTCAATCAGTTTTATGCCCTTGTGTACAAAAATTCTCACAGAAAAACCTGAATTTTATGATTTTAGGGTCCCCCCGCCCCCCTGCCCCCCTGGGACCCCATAGAACTGGGCACCCAGGCTAAATTCGTTTCTTCATCGGTGTAGAAGACTTCCTGAAAGTTTCATGCTTTTATCCGGAAATGCACGATTGTTATGCCAATCCGCCCCAATAACGCATAAGGCAAGGCAGGGTTATTAATTGAGCATTTTGCCTCTCCTGCAAATGGCACCCCTCAATGTAAAGGACTAAGGTTGCAATATAAAACCGATCAACAGGGTTGAGGGGAGGGGGGTTCATTTTAAAACATGAAATTCTTTAAAGGTTAAAGAGCTACGGTTGACAACAGGGCTCCCTGCTCTGTTAAACGCTTATCAATACAACGTTACCTGAGCAAATGTTCCTTGAAAGATGATAAACTAGGCATTACAAACTTTCCTTACCTTATATCTTGATCAGCTTTCAGATCCTCAAGTTGAATAGAGAGCTCTAGATTTTTTTCTTCCAGACTGTGGTTCAATTTTTGCATGGTAGATAGTTTTTCAAACAGCTTTTCCATTTCTTCTACTGTGGACTTGGATTTACTACACTGCAGAGAGTAAGGAAAAACTGATAAGTTTTTTAGAGAAATGGGAGAAACCGTACCAGGCTAAGAAGAAAAATTTCAATAAGTTTCTAGCAATGATTGCTGCAATCTTATCTAGAAAAATATTGATTCGCAAAGGGTAAAAATAAAAAGAGGATGATATAGGAAACACCACCCTTCAGATTAGTTCATAATTCACAACAATTCTTAGGTCTGATGTTTGAAGAATTGCAGTTCTTGAAGATTCCTCTTCTAAATTGAGTGAATCAATCTGAGAGAGCCTAAAAATAACCTCATATTATCCATGGTCTTCAATTTAAAAAGTATGTTAGTCCCATGCAGAATATATTGATGTAGGTATGGGTGCTAACTAGAGAGAGGCGGAAAATAAAAAGACGCTTACTTTTGAGTATGTTTCTAGTGATTTGATTTTCCGATCTTGAGCCTCTATAACGCTAACCAAGGATGTACTTCCAGTTGTGAGGTTGAATGTTTTCCGCAAGAGACTGAGTTCCTCTTCAAGGCGCTTATTTTCTCTTTGCAGCTCTTCAATGAGACTTTGAGTTACAGATGACTTATGCACTATAAAAAAACCCAAAAAAGGAGGAAAAGAAGAGGAAGCAATTATTAAAAGGTTTCTGGACATGAGAACTTGTATTTTAAAACATCTTAGAGGGGCAATACGAAAAATCAAAATGCTTTTTGTTTCCGCTGCAAAAGAGAATTAAACTTTTTTCTTTTTATTCTGAACACCACAGGAATAATTTAGATTCCTTGCATATTTTTAACCACAATATAGGCAAGAGGTTATTCATAAATTGAGTCAGACTTCGGAGAGTACAGAGGCAAAGATTTAGAGTTGCAAGATGTCACGCATCAAATGAAATTTTGTGAGAATTTTGGTGAAAATAAAGGCAAACAATTCTCACTTATCAGTTAAAAAGAAGGGGGTCTAGCAAAGGGAGGCATAATTTTTAGGGGAGGTACAGACCTGCAGCCCGATAGTTTCCACATCGATAATGGCATCAATAAAATAGTGAAATAAAGTTCATCGATCAAAAATCCAAAGTTGTAGTGATTGTTTTGTATCTTTTATTGGTAACATCAACTGTGCAATGTTACCATTCATCATAAGTTTTCAGCACTCGGACAATGGTGGTTTTAGGAGCTAATGATCAAAAACTCATTTACATTGATAACTAACATATCGACGGTGAAAGTCTGCAATCACATAACTCGGTTTGCGACGTCGCAGACTTCTTGTCATACTTTATTTTTTTGAACGGAAAACTACTCAACGGTAATTCTTTAAAACTGCCGTGATTTTTCTTCTATAAGCGAGGAAAATTCTGCAAAAACTTCAAGGAATCATGTCCATTTGTTCTCCTTTAAAAAAATAACATAGTTGCGGAGATTTTCAGACACCGCAAACGAGTTATGTGATTGCCGACTTGCACCGTCGATATGATGCCAGGCATATGATAGTTATTGATATAATTTGAGGCTATTTTTTGGTCAAAACTGTTTTTTTTTAATCTATTGGAGTGGTCAATGAGAAAATGAACGGCCTCAAGTATGACATGGCAGGAGGGGTCTACAATTCTTCTCAATTCTAACTTTCAGGAATATGCAATAAATGAGCTGCCCTAGACTCCTTTTGTCATTTCTTACAGTAATTCCATGGTTTTTAAATCTTCATGCAAACTCAATAATGCCCCTGAGAGAGAAATATTTACAGAGAAATGAACCTTTTGATTGGTTGTTTTTTAACTTGATTTCCAGCATCATTTTGTCCTTTTCTATTTTCCCCAGAAGCTCTTTGAGTTTTTCCACAGTTGATCTTGATGCTTCGAGCTGAGTAAGAGAATCTTTCAACTGTGCTTTAAGTTTATCATTTGTTGCTTGCCATTTCTTACTTGCTTGCCACTTTTCGACCTCTTTTGCACACTACGACAAACAACAAAAGTATAACTTAATTAATTACCAGAGCAAAAATCTGAAAGACATTTTCTGTAATTTATTATTCTTGACAAAGTTCATTAATATAAATTAGAGATAATAAAATAAATTAAAAAATATAAATTTCAAGATTTGGTTGGTGTAAAAATATCATAAATAACTTATGTCCAGTTTTTAGAAGAAGATCTTTTTATTCTTCAAGATGAAAAAATGTTCAGATAATCGAAGCTCTAATCATCAGAAAAATATTGAGACTTTCTCGGACTTGGATGGCTAGTGAGACAACAGAAGTTGGACGTAAGTGTGAAAAATAATAACAGACTTAATCAACATTCACCTACTCTTTCTTTCCTAAGTTTATTTTCTTCGTTTTCCTCTTTGACATATCTTTCAAGCTGTTCTTCCAAAATCTTGACCTTTTTCTTGAGCTGTTCTTCTCGGACTGAACTTACAGTGTGCGCTCTAAAATAAAATAGTACGGAATTAGCTAAATCAGTTTCGAGACATCATGACTAGATGACTATCTATGAAAAAAAAAAAAATAAATTTAGATCCCGACGTCTTTATAACTTTGTAGTAAAGAGTGATTTAAAATAATTTTGAAATACTACACATAGTCATAAAAAATATATATATACCAACATATATCATGAGAATAATTGTCGCACCCAATAATGTGTCGATTTTTATACACTATGAACAAGAAATACAGGGCCAAGGCTAAAGAAAAACACATGGATTGAAATCGTGATATCTCGGGGCTAAATAGCTCCCATCTTCAGACTAGAAAAATATGAAACAACAATGCGAGCACGATGAACCAATCACAAATGTGCACAATATCATAAGAATAATTATCGTAGCCTGATTTTTATATACACTTACTTGACGTTGAACTGGTGCTTCAATCGAGATAGTTCAGTTTTACTTGCAGTAAGTTGTTGCTCTGTAGAATTGATCTGCTCTTTAGCATCATAAACTTGTTGCTTTAAATTTTTCTCATTTTCCTCTTTTTCAATCAAACGCCGCTGAAAGTAAGAGAAGGTATAGGGATTATAATGGACTTTCTTGCAACTGATCAAGATAAAACGATGTAATTGAAATAACTTCAAGCTAAGGAGAACCAAATCTATAAAACTCAAATACATATAAGTTTTCAACAATGATGTTAAAGTTATACATCAGTTTCCTACAAAATAAATTTTTAAATTTTAATTCTGTCCAGTATTTTCAGGAGTCGAAAAAGAATGTTCCTATTGAGGTATAATGCGCCTTCAATAAAAAAGCAGGTGCAGTCTCAGGTGACATTCATCCTTCTCAGTCTTGGTCCGAAATAATGTTTAAGAAGAGAAAAGGTTCAAGAAGAAAAAATCGATCTGTCATCTCCCACATATAGGAATGATTGCGCTGGTTCCATATTTCTTGCTACCTAACATCTTATTTTTTTATAGAAAAACCGTCACATGAATTTGTTTAATCTTCTGTTATTTTCCCTTACTGTTCAGGCAAAAATTCTAAAGTTTTTAGATTAATTTATAAGATAGTTCTCCTGTGAAAAAATAAAATATTTTTAGAAACACTGAGACAGCAGAGTCTGTACGTGTTATTTTGTGCGGTCAATGAAATTCATCAGTACCTTCAAAGTATTCACTTCCTTCTTCAACTTAGCTATTTCTTCATCTTTATCCTCTAAAAGCTTAGAACTTGCTACTGTTTCTTCTTTGGGCATTCTTGAAGATCCAGGCCTAACAGAGAAAAGAAAATAATTTGAGGAACTACCTGAGAAAAACAAGGTAACCATTAATTCTATAATATCTCCTTCATCTGGAATCTTAAACAAAACATCTCGAAAGTATTTCCTCTCTTGTTTCTTGTACTCCAAAATTCTAATGCACAAGCCAAAATTGCCTAGAAAATAGGTAGAATTTTTAATTTTTCACCCTTTCTTCCCAATTTTTTCCTCGGTAATTTTCTATAATACAATGATCATTTTGGCAGAACTCTGGCCATCATCAGGTAACTATAGAAAAATCTAGCGAGGTACACAAATGCGGTCATTTTTCTTCAAATACAAAACTAAAATTGAAAACCTTTTGTACTACACACAAAAGCTAGCGAAAAATTAAAGCGCCTAGCCTTACGACATCCTGCGACACCTTCATTTCAGAAATGGCATCAGTTTTCAAGTTTATTATACAAGTTTTACAATTTTCACCTAGTTTTCAAACAGAATGACCCAAGTTCAGGTGTCTCTTGGGTACGTATTACATTTGCCTATTTCGGCCGATCAGGACTAGCAATTTTCAAAACTCTGAGTGATCCAGAAAGGTCAAATAATGAATCTTCTTTTATAAGCTAGGGTTTTATATATTTGAGTCAATTTTGGTAAGTTTTCCTATTTCAAACATTACGTAAGCTGAGTACTGACTTAGAGTCAAACTGCTCATTCATTTGTACAGCATCAGTAGCGGCGTTACTCCATTGGTTGGCCAACTGCTGAGCGACCGATAGCTGGCTTGATAAATTCTGCACCTGGGTGTTGACGTTAGCAAGTTCATCTTCCAGTTCATGCACTTTAGTGATGTAGCCATGCACCGGAGGGTTCTCTCCTCCTTCATCGGACTTGTGACCTCTGAAAGAAATTAAAAAGAAACTTTCAGACCTTCATTCAAGATAGATCAGTTACGTCATTCAAGCTGAGCCTCCTGGTTCCAGAATAAGTCAACGCATCATGAAAGCTACAACTTAAGTGCAATTTGAGTTAGAACTTGGTTGGAGACAAAACTTACTACAATGTTAGACTCTTTGTGTCAAAAACTTTTGACTGAGTGTAATTGAAATCGGTTTAAAAAAACTAGAATCACACTAGATATAAAAATTAGAAAGTTGAATTGTGGAGCGCTGTGAAAAAAAATGTGTATGACCATGTGGAGATATCTGTTGAACATAGCAGATGGGAGAATCTTTGATTGAACTAACACTGAACTCTAATCTATTAGAAACCAGACGAAATTGCAAAGAAATATTTTGATTAGTTATCCTTGAAAAGTTAAAATGTAAACAGAGATTTTTAAATGCTGAACTTGAGTTAAGCATTTTTCGCATTTGGCCATCAATATTCCTCACACGCAGAATTTTCCAGCATCAATGCACTCAAGGCCTGAGTTGAGGGTTCCAGGAAAAATTTTGATGCGGTAGAAAGTCAATAGTCTATGTAGTAATCAAACCAAAACATCAGTTAGAGACAGAGTGTGAAAACATAACTGTCCTCCGGAAAAGGAACCTTCAAATAAAGAAACTCAAAATTGAGATTTTGAAGCAGCTGCCTACATGAATACTTCAGGACCATTTTTTTACAAACAGTGTCCAATAATATCTAAAAAAATGTTTTTCGTTATCCCCCTCAGGGTGAAAAAATGGATTCGATCAACAATACTGCTGTACTAAGGAAAAATGCCATATGAACAGTTAGGAGTTGCCAAATTTCCCTTGATAAAATGTTTATTTTTCTGGAAAATTACGAACATTATTCCTTACAATGGACCACTAGATAAGGTGCGAATTTAAGCATTCTGATACATGAGTCCTGGTCAGAATTTCACATAGAGCACGATTCGCGCAACGAAAATTACTGAAACCAACTCCTGACGTTTTTATTTCACATTGGTTACGAGGAATTTGAACTGCCCGCTCACAAGAAACTCAAAGCTCTACGTGAGTCAAATGACGTACGACAACGGTTTCAGCAATCTTCTCAATCGAACAATATTCATTTCCCACCATGTGTTGTTCAAACTAAAAGCAATTTGCTATAGCTGAGCCAAAGCGTCAAGATTGAGGTTGTTAGATTTTCATATCGTAGAGACTAACATGATAAACGTTTAGCGCGCGATGTGAATCACGTAGAGCCTTGAGTTTTCATGAGCAAGTGGTTTGAATTCACGCATCATGAATAATTAAATATCTTCGTAAGGAGTTAATTTCGGTAATTTTCGTTGTAGGCATCTTTTTTTACGTGAAATTTTGATCAAGAAACATGTATCAGAATGCTGCAATTCGTACCTTGTCTAGTGGTCCATTTGCGGATGTTTTAGATAAAATTGTGAACAAAAGTGTCTGAAAAATTGGAGGAAAAATATCCAGAATTTTCCCAGTAAATTCGTCTTTAGTCAAAGGAAATTTGGCAACGCCTGAAGGTTCATACGGCGTTTTTCCTTAGCACGGCAGGATAAACTTGATGACAATACCTGTTACTAGAGTGAACTTGCACAGAATTAAGTTTCTCTTGAAGATTCTGCATCTCTTTTTGAAGAAGAGCCTCCGCAGACGAGCGTTCTTCACGACTTTCATTCAATAAAGTCTGATAACGTCTCATGGTTTCCTCTTTTTGGTTCACAATATTCTGGAGACTGTCGATCGTTGCCTGAGGGCAGAGTTAAATGCTTAAAGTGATCAATTCTTTGGAAAATGATTGCTGGATATATCACAGCGGAGGAAACGTAGAAACATACTGATAATCTAACAACACCATGACCAAAAATTTAAATAAAGGCACCAATCGTATTTTTGTCGATAAAAAAGCTGCCATGTGTAGAGGAATCGAAGGATACAATTATGACCCACCATATGCATGCAGATATGGAAAGGTCCTCACTTTACAAAAATAGTATAGTATTTGATGAAATTTTATCAAATTCTTCTTGATTGCAAACCCTCAGTTGTTTCACGATTCTTGCCTTATGATTTAAGACTCTTAATCTGTCATCCGTTGCAGGAATGTGAAGTGATTAAAAACAATTAAGATAAAAGATTTTTAAAATTCAAATTGAATCATGCGAATTCTAAAGAAAATTTTCCAGAAAAACTTGGTTACTGTGATAGACCTTTGATAAATGCAGATTGACCATTTTATGAAGTCCTCTCCATGCACAGACTTACTTTCAAAGCTAAAGTCTCAACAGAGTTGACCTCAGTTTTGGCTAAACTTTCAGTCAAGTCCAGAATTTCCGTTTCTAATTTGCGGATAGTGCTTTCTTTCGACGCAAGAAGGCCATCTTTCTCGGCGGTCTGTTTCTGTAGAGAGGATAATCTTTTTTCCAAGCTCCGAACTTCAGATTCAAGATGCTTTATTTTTTGAGCCTGTTTCTGTAAGGTTCCGTTTGCCTGGAAAAAAGCACATAATTAAACAAGTAAAAAAAAAGTTAACAGTTGTCTCTTTAGCGAGTAAAAATTTAGCTCATGGTCCTTGATTACATGGTACTTGTGTTACATAAATCTTGAAGCTTGATGCAATGCAAATGTGGACTCTGCATATTCTTTTGATAGTGGTGTGTCAGTTAAAATAAACAAAAACTTTGATTAATGGCTTTTTCCATTGTTCAACATTATTTGTCGTTACTATTCCAACGTCTGAGTTGTTCTTTGTCAATAGGTAAGAAGAAAATCGGGTGAAATTGTTCAAATATTGATGGTCCTGGTGATTTTATCACAATTAAATGGAGACTTCATCTATAAAAAAATCAGGTAAAATTGCTCATATGGTCCTTACAATAATTGTATCATGCTTAAATCCAGATGGCATCGGTAAGGAAAATCTGGATGAAACGGCTTGACAGTGATTTTTTCGTGAAAATTACATTTACAGCACATCATTTATTATCACCTTTCTTGGAATGCACTTAATTATTGCAATATGATGATGCAACTCCTTGAACCTTCGTTTTTGGTGAGGAGGCTTCCTCAAATAAGGAAAAAGGAACAATTTTATGTTGAAGCAGAAAAACACTTTGTGTTTTAATGATAAATTGCTTTGTATTTCAACTTAACAATGGTTTTCACGATAAATATACACCAACCTGATTCAACTTCGCCCTTAAATTTTTGTTGATGTCTTTTGTGTTGATGTCAGTCTTCTGTTCTTTTACTGGCTTTGGCTCTGATTCTGAGTCTGATATTTCCACCTAAAAAAACAGAAACTTTTTCAAATCTTTGACCCTTGCATAAAAGTTTCTGAAGAGAGACATTCAAGCACGTTTTTACCCAGTAAAAATCTAATGTATGAACTCTCCAGCCACCTGCTGAATAAATCAAGGATTGCTGGAGGAGAAGGAAGTAGACGAGTCCAGCAGAGGGAAAAGTCTTCGTGAGATGGTGATTAAGCGGAGTGATACCCCTAGGGGAGACAACTCTTTACTGGCCCATTCTGTCGACAAAACCTTCGCAGAGAGGATGTGTCGCTGTTGGAGGTAGCAAACAATGGTTTACATTTCATTTTCATAGTTTCACATGGTTTCACAACAATGGTTCACATTTTCAACTGAGGGGCAAACCAATGGTGAAACTGCAGAAATGCGTCTATCGGTTCTACGGCATTGCAAATTTTCTGTCACACTTTATTCCCTACATGGAAAACTGCACGCGTCATTTCTTGAGAACTTCCTTGACTTTTCTTCTCTATGTGAGAAATATTCTGTGAAAATTTCAAGTCATATGGTTGGATTGTCTCTTTTTATTAAAAAATAACGTAGAGGCGGAGATTTTAAAACACTGCAACCAGGATACGTCAGTTTCAGCATCAAAATTGCTTCGACAAGTGGAAGATGCAAGTGTTAAAATTATTTGCTGATATGCTCTAACACCCTCAGTGCAGTTTAGGTAAGTGTAGTTTTCTTGCTGCTTCAATAAGCAAACATTATAAAACTTACCAAAGAAGATGTCCACTTCCGAAGCTTGTTTTCCCATTCTTTGTCTAAAGTAACCAACTCCTCTTCAAGGCGATTAGAGAGTTCTTCCTGTTTTTGTAATCTACTTTCTGCTAATTCTAGTCGCTTTTCCAACTTCTCAGCTGTTAGCTGTAAACTAATACTCTGGAAAAAGAACAAACATGAAAAAACCATTACAGGTTTTGAGTCACTTAAAATTCTGAAAATATTATTGGCTTGATGATGCATAAAAAAAAGACATCAATCTCACTGAGTACATGACACTGATTCAAATGGACCAAAGCATTTTTCAAATACAAACAATCACACTTAATTTAATTTCGAATGAGGAAAAAAACTATTCAGTGTTCAAATCACTGAGAACAAAGATATCATGCTGTAGATACCTGTAATTTTAGCTTGTTTGACTTCAGCATGGGTTGGTTTTCTAGAAGCTCAATGGTTTTTTGATCATTGACTGACAGGGCCTGTTTAAGTTGTTCCCAAGCAAAAGCTTTCTCTTCCGAGAGCCTCCTCAACTTTTCAACCCAACACTCCCTGGTTGGCCGCGGAATTCCATCTACCCAGTGTTCCAACAAGCCAGCCACGATTTCTTGAAACAATCTGAAATGAGACAGCCACTTTACAAAAAGAAAATTATGGATTGATTCAGACTTTGAGAGAACAGATATCAACATTTTTGAAAGAATAACTTCAATCAAATTAGCCAGGTACCTTCAAAATTTAAGTTTCTTGGGGACAGATCATGAGTAATTAAAAAAAGAATTATTAAAAAAGAAAGAGAAATTAAATAAATAAAAAGTTAAGCTAAGAAAAAAAAACTGCAATTAAATTTTGTGATTTTCAGTTCTTTATTTTCCAATTTTCTGCTACCTTTCATCAGTTTACTGGCTTAAAGTTTCTTGCCTAATTTTCCCATTCAACCCCCCCCCCCCTTCTGTTTCTCTCGGTTATGATCTGAAATCATTTTTCAACTAGCACGTGGTTTTCTCTTGACAAACAAAATACCATTCATTATTTAGAAACGTGTCCAGTTTCTTGCATGACTTCTGTTGAATAAAATTTGACGTACAGTGGATTCTGTCGACAATGGCGTGAAAGTGAGATTAGGCCAATTTGCTTACCTCTGCTTCCGCAAAAAATTGTCCTTGCAATTGACATTTACAGTTGCACTTTCACTGAGCTTGATTTTTAGTTGGTGGTTAGTTGATTCCAGCCCTTGAATTTTCAGTTTTAACTCCTCGATTTCAGCTTCATCTTTAAGACTTTTCTCTCGAACAAATTCTACCTCTTGCATCAATTGTCCTAAAAAAAAAAGGGATAAGTTAAATCACACAGCAAAATCAATTTTGCCGTTTTTTTTCATTTCGTTTTTTATGGAAAACCATCGATGAGAACCATCCATTGATCAAAACCATTAAAAAGCTTCCCTCCTCATAATATGCCGATTTGTTGTTCAGTTGGTCCTTTTTTCCCATCATTGATAAATTGCAGGATGGGTATACATGAAAAGTGAATGTATAATATACGCTTTACATTGACAAAAAAAGCAGGTCTCCACAACCCACGATGGTACTTGACAGCTTTCTACGCTGTATTATCTGAAAAAAATTTAAAAGAAAAGGCTTACGACTCTTAAAAAAAGAAACACTGGATCTAATTGAATCTAATGCAAACATCATAAGTCCATTTTTTTCTAATTTTGAGAAACCTGCTAAAAACTTGATAAGCTTATACATTCAAGAGTCACAGATAATGTTTGAGAGATACTTGTTAAAGGAATGCACCTCTTCTTTTTATTGAAATGAGATTGGCCATATTTTGAAGACAACTTAGTTCTAAAAAGGAGGAGTATCGTTTTGGGCCTTTTCCGGCCCCACCTGGATTTTGCTGAATGTTTCATACTTTCAAAGTACTAGTCCTAGGTAGACTTTATGCCAAATATTTTACCGAACGGTGCCCATGCAAAGGTGCAACAACGCCTCAAACCCAGAATCTTGGCATCGAAAAATAGTTATTTTCGTCGACTTTTTCGACTGTTATCACTCTTCCTGCTCGTTCCTGGTCGCTCCTGCTCCCTCTGCTGACACTATGAAGCTAGTGAGGGACTTAACAATGTGCAGGCAAGTAAATTTTATCACATTTATGCTGAGTTTTTGTGCCTCAAAGTAGGACTTTGCAAACCTAAAAAGCCAGAACTAAGAATTATTGTTTAGTATAGGGGTCTACATTTCAGTACCTAGAAGCAACTTGTCATCACTAGCTGACTGAAGCTCCAGAACCTGTCTCTTCAGTGAATCAAATTTGAGCTGCATGATACTATGCTCAACAACAAATTTTGAGGTTGATGTGCGAATTAAATCGCATTCAGCAGTCAGGCGCTGGTGTTCTGAGTCCATGAAAACCTGCAACATTAAAAAAAAAAATAAAATAAAGAAAAAAGAAAAAAAGAACAGAAAAATAAATTCCTCCCGAAAAATTGATGACAACATTAAAAGAAGTTGCAAAAGACTATTAAATACAGGTTCAGTTGGCAAGGTATGAATTAAATTATCATGCAACAAACTTTTTTATAACTACACATTGAGAACAGTTATCGTTGCGCCCGAAAACTTAGAAAAAATCATTTCCTGGGTGAAATAAAATGAGAAGTTAGACGAGAAGTTAGTAACTAAATGAGTTAGAACGGACAAACTTTTTCATCCATCTTCCACTTGGTCAGTGCCAACTGTACATGTTAAGATTGTGACTTAAAACGGAATTAAATTTTCAACGTTGCTTGATTCTTGTACATTTTTTTCTGCTTTAAACGTTTATGAAACTCATTCAAGATTAAGTTGGAACTCATGCCTGTACGTTGATCCATTCATGGGCTCATAAAATACATTACTGTTTTTACTGTAACTTTTCGCATTGTAGATGATATACACATTTTAAAGCAGAAATATGAAACATGTACAAGTGTATACGTGTACAATTAGCAAAAATTTTGAAATTTGTCGAAAAGTTTTAAGAAACTTTTGCCTACTCATGGACTTTGAAAAAAATTCTATTGGAAAAGTTAAAAAGAGTTACTCCCATTTTATTTTGGAATTAAGTATTCTCAATTCTTGATCAATGTAATTCTCAGACATTCATTTTGAAAAAAGTTTACGTGATAATGAAAGAAAACATACATGAGTTATACTAAACTTACCAGACGTTTCTCCAAGTCTAAACACTTCTTTTGGAGTTGATTGTAAGAATCAGAATCAATAAAAGAGAACAATTTATCTCGAAGGATTGCTTCTGATAATTCAAGCTTACGGCAACTTTCTTCCACTTCTGTCAGACTACTTTGAAGGTTTTGACATCTTGTCTCTGTTTCCATGAGTTGATCTAGAAGGTAATAATAGTATAATAATTTCTTTATCCATTCATAAGGCAAAAAGTAAAAAAAAAGTTTTCCCCTCACATAAACGCTGCTTGAAAGAGAGAGAGAGGAAAAAAAAACTGAGAAAATACTTAAATTAAATGAAAGCACAATAATAATGTGAATCTTTCATTTCTTGTTTGAATCATTGCATTGCTTGTGACAGTACCAAGTGAGATCATGAAACTTCAAAAAATATTTTACAGCAAAAGTCAGAAGAAAATCAGTGGGAAAACATACAATTATTATTTTTATTGTAAAAAGAAGAAACAAACCTTTCAATGACTGATTAACTTTGGCAAGGTACTCAGCTCTCTGTGATTCAACTAGTAACTTTGCATTGCTTGCAGACAACTGTTCGTTGAGTAATGAAACCTACAAACAAAAAGAGAATAATTCATGATATAGGAAACTGGAGCGACAATTACATACTGCATAATCAAGGCTTCCTGACGATATGTTTCTATCTCTCGCTAATAACAAAACTGGTTAAGTACAGCAAAAAATGAATTTAAGAAATCATCAATCACCGTAATTTTTATTCAATCTGTTATGGAGTGTTCTTCATAAAAGCAAAAAATGCATAAGTTTTAGTGTTAATTGCAAGCAGTATTAGCATTCTCCACTTTCCTTAAAAAAAAGTACCCGCATAAATTTCACGAGGAATAAGTGATTAATTTGTAACATAAAGACATGAAGTATACTTTTGGGTAAAAAATTAGTGTTAGAATTGAAAGATGCCTTCATAACCCTAAAAAATAATGATGCTAAAAGAAAATAAGGTATCATCAAATTAACTAAGTTTATCAGAATCGCACCAAAATACATTGAGTTTGAGCAAAGAAAAAGAGATTCGATGATTTGTTCCTCCGTGAGACTAAAAATTAAGGACAAAGTTTACTGAATATTTTCACTTCCAAAATATTTTTTGGCTTGGAATTCTTGACAGCAGAAAATTTGCAACAGGTTGCGCATAAGGTACGCTAAATCAGGAATGTCACACTGAGCATTTTGCTAGAGGAATTGCTGAACCAGTTGCTTGACTCTTTGGTCATCAATAATCACTAAGCAAATCGGAGCAAAGGACTACCGAAATTAACTTTTACATCATAGGGAGGATAGCATTGCGAGGCCTCTAAAGTATATTATTTCTGTTCTTTACCCATTGATCTCCTCAGAAAATTCCCAATAACCGCTTTTCGCAGTTTCTGATTTCCTCTAATTTCAAGTTATTCACTTGGAAAACAAACCCTCCGTTATTTCCCATAAGGGCTAAATATTCTGTCACCAGCCAACCGATCGTGAAAATTGGCTGGGATTGTCAGCAAAACAGGGACAAAATCTTCCCTACTACTAAAAAAGGAGGGTGCTATGTAGCCTGCTTTTCAAATTTCTTATTTCCAAAGTAAAATGGAGAAAGAACTGAAGGACTGGAGACCTGATCAGAAGGTGCTTTATCCTGGTTGGAGAAAGTTTTTTCAAGGGTCTTCAACATTCCATTTATTTTGCTATCTGTTTCAGCGATCAATCTCTGATTTTCGATTTCAAACTTCGATAGAGCATCACCAGCACTGATCTGAAGGTAAAAAAATTCACACATGTAAACAAATGTGGCACAAGTATCATGCTATCATGGATGTTTTCTAGGTAATGCATAATTTATTGTACCAAAAAATGTTATTATAGATAATTTTTTTTTTTTTTTCAGATTTAATTTAAATCCGAAAACTAGGGAGATTTTTGGCCCTGTTGGGTTTCCAAAAGAAGTCCACATAATTGGTTTGTTTTTTTTCTTCTTTTCTTTCACGATAGAGGGCTTTCAGCTCCAGATAAGCTTGCTGTATGTAGTATTTTCTCCAAGTCAAATGATCTTTCTTTGTTTAATCGAGATTTTGAAAATTGTGACATTGGCTGTTGGAGATAAAGCTTAAAAAAAAAAAAAAAAAAAAAAAACTCTTAAATTTCAAAGCGAAAACTCTGAAAAAAACTGTTTAAATATCTGAGTTATTGGCTTACATAAAAATACTCCTTTGCACTTCAACACGTTTTTATCACTTCATTTCAGTAAATTTTAGCAAAAATTTCACATAAAATGTTCATACTTAGCAGTTCATATGGTGGTTAGAATCAATATAAGTAATTTCTAGAATTAACTAAATTTTGATGACAATTTTGTTTTATTTTTTCAAAACTTCTTTTTAACGTAAATTTCATATCTACTCTACTTAAGAGAACAAAAAGCGTTTCCTAACTCATACATTATGACAGTTTTATACATTTCTTTGGTGTCGAAATTTGACAGTCAATGCTACAACGATGATAAATATTCAAGAGGTAGTGGGTCAAATATTCAAAAGGCTGCCGGCTAAATAAAAGGCAAATGCACTTCATTGTGGCAACAAGCCAGGAAAAAAGAAGAGGTAGTAATTTTAGAGAAAGAAATAAAGAGGCTGATAGATTTTGTGCCCTTTTTCATCCTGATGATTCATTTGTTCAAAGGCTGGAACTTAAAGGAAAATTGTAATACTCACTTCAAAACAGGCAATAATATGGATTTGAAACTTACAAAAGCAGGTTGCTTGTTCAATAGAGCTTTGTATTTGATCGACAGATCAAAATTTTGATGCTTCAAGTCATCATGCACTGACAAAGCTACTGAATTTTCAACAAGTTGCTCTAACCTTGCTACGTCCAGTAAAAGCTCATTCTAAAATATAAAATAAAAATTTTACGAATTATTCATAAAAAAAACAGGATGCTCAGGACTGCTCAGGTTGGATCCAAAAATTATGTGGTAATTTATGGGAGTGAGACTTCAAATAAATATAATGAATAGAACACTTTTTAGTGTCATTTCACTTTCAACTTAGTTGGATTCAATTTGATGAGAAATGGCCAATTCACTCTTTGCAGAGAATAAAGTGGTGGACATATATGAACTAAACAACTGCATTGCCTGTTTTCTTCTCAACATTTAATGTAAACAGCAATTCATTTGATGCGAAGTTCAGAAATTAAAACCATATCTGTTGTTAACAGCCAAAAAAAGATAACCAACAATTTTGGAAAAATCGAACTATTTTCATTCTTGACATGCTCAGTAAGGGATCTACATGTGTAAAAAAACGCATAGACAGTGGCACATAATTGCTTGGTTTTTAAGATTTGGTACATTCAAGAAGAGACTCTGAAATCAGGATCAAAAGAATGTGTCCAATTTTTTCTGTTGTAAAAAGAATACTTATTCATTTCAGATCCTTGTCAATCATTTACCTGAGAAAGATAATTAAAATACTTGATGGTTTTTTTCAAGAAACTCACTGCAAATAGACCATCTAATCATGCCCAAATCCATTCCATTTAAAGCGGTGCTTCAAGGTTTGAAAAGCTTTAAAGCACTGATGCTTAAAAGGGTTGGAGAATTATGTTTCTTACCTTTTCAGCTGCCATCAATTCAACATCTCTCCTTGAACTTTGTGTTAATTCATCAAGTTTTGCTTCAATTTTCACCTTCTCCACTGTTAAACGATTCTCATTGTCTTGGAGGGCTTTGCATTTACGTTCACTTCTTTGACATTCACCTGCTAAAGAGCTTGCCCTTGAAAATAAAATTAAATATAAAAAAATAAGTGAGAAAATGACATCTGCGAATCCCATACTGGGACATCAAAATTGTTACCAAACAGTTGAAAAATGGACAAGATTTTAAAAATTAACCAAAGGATTGTTTAATTTAATGTTTCATTTTCCAAATGTTTTGACTTATTAGGTGTCAATCATGTGGATTCGAAATTATGGTGTAAAGAGATAAGTGGGGAGAACTGTTAGTATCTTCACTTGCAAAGAAGGCAATAAATTCTAAATTTCCTTCTATACTGACGACTGAATTCTAAAATACAGAATCTGTAACTTAAAGCAATATGCTATTTTAAACATAAATGATATTTCGGCAGATGGGGCTATGAACAGTGATAGTTTGTGTTGGTAAGTCTTTTATCTTCTAATTGAGCAGGGCGGCTGTTCATAAAATAAGAAACGCTAAATTTCGGATTTTTCGACCCCCCTCTCTTGGATCCCTATCCATTGATACAGAAAAACAAAATGGCGTAACGCTCTCCTCAACTCCCTCTTCATGAACGGCACCTAAGCAGTCCACGGTTTTCCACCATTTTTTCATCCTTTTACATTTTTTAGCACTGTTCTGTACAGGGAAATGGAATATTATTTTTGGAAAAAAAAAGTGTAGGGCTATATTTTTCCTTTCTGCTGAAAATGGAAATATTACCTCCGTTGACTTGATTAGTATGGTTAAAATGACTTTCTACTGATTGAATAACAAACCTCAGAGTCATGTCAGCCAATTGTTGTTGCAGCGAATCAGGATTTTTACGCATGGACTCCCACGATGATTTCAGCTCATTAAGCTGAGCTTCTATCTCCATTTGAACACACTTCAGGTCTTCGATTTTCTTCAACAGAGTCTCTTTTGTATTTTCACTGTTGCGCTTCTCTTCTTCTAATTTTTGTTCCGTCATCTCTAGCTTTTTTTCTAACGCTTCGAGTTGGATTCTATCATCCTCATTCCTGTTGATGTTTGTAGATTCTCCAGTACTTACAGCAGGCAGCTCTTCCTGTTTAATCGTTGGCTGGCTCTGCTGTGTATCTTGAACTGAAGTATTCTCCAGTGATGACACATAGTTTTCTACCTGACCCATAAAGGCATTGCAGTGTTGCAACTTTTCCAGTAACTGAGTTTCTTTGACCTAAAAAGAGACAATTCATGATACTTGCTTCATCAAAATGTCCACGGTTATTTCAAATGATTTTGTGGTTGAATATTGCTTGTTAAAATTGACTGCACCACAAAATGGTGTGAGTTAAATTGTTTTATTTCTTTAAAGATACATATGTGCGAGGGAAAATGTGCTATCCAAAAATAAAAAAATACAAAAAAAGTAGTTTGTGTATGTACCTCAAAATCTCTAGGGTTAAAAAAATTCAGAGCATTAAAATTCTGATTTTAAAATTGGATTCTGATACTTTGATATTCTTTGTACTTTAGGGGAAGTCGAGATTTTAAAAAAAGCAGGGAAGTTCCCACAGAGAAATTAGAGAGGAATCTTATGAGAGGGATTTTTTTAAAGATCAGAGTGCATATTTGATTTTGGGAAAACTGGAATTTCTGTTGTAAACAGCAAAAATACTTTCCATAAAAGGTTAAATTGTTGGCAGCATAGGTACTTTTTGGTAAAATAACTGTACAATGTGCGCTCTGTCGATTTCTAGTGACTGGCGCGTCCCTACCTTATATTTTTTATCATTTTTATACTGCAGTCAAAAAACATCGGACTGAACTGGAACTAAAAAGAAGACAGTCTTTACTCGTTCTGTCAAGTTATAAGATCTTCAATAATGGAAAGTAAATAATTATCATTATGCAGTTTGATATTCATCTGTTTGGCATTGGCACCCAAGGCCATACCAAAAGAGAAAACATAGTCAGTTGCTAGTGACTTACGCCACTGCTGATGTTGACTTCCTACATTTACAGGATATGTAAAACAAATAATAATGATGATAAGCAAACCTTGGCTTGATAAAGCTGTTCTCGAAGACTACTATTAAACCCTTGCAAATTGTGTAGTTGCGCCTGAAGCCGCATCGCAGGGTGGTACCAGCCAGAGATATGTCTAGCATCCAATGCCTCAAGCAAGCGCTCCAGACATTGAGACTTGATCTGAACATGAACTCCATCTTGACCATGAATACTCTCTAAAACTTCATGAAGACCAACTCGTAGCGCCTCGTTTTCATTGATGATTTCAGTCAATTTTGTTTGGAGCGTTTCATCTATAAATTTTGATGCATCATCCTCAATCCGTGCAGTCGATGGTGCTTGACTAAGCGTTACTCTTTCCTCAATGTCTGATGAGGAAGGTGAAATGGAAATCGGTTTACAAGGTGCTTGATTTATCACTTTCAAATTCAGTTTTTTAGTGAGCTTTCTGTTATCAATTTTCAAAGAGTTTATGGTTGCTTGTGCATTTTCTAGTTCTTGCTCAAGTTGCTTTAGCTTTAATTTTTCTTCCTGTATACGATTTTTCACACCTGCAAACAGAAGACAGAAGATGAGTTTCAAATGAGTGACAGGCTACACTGTGACAGTGACACTGACTGGCTTGGTGCTCTAATGAATTAATTTGAGTATCATTGGTGACAAAACGATGAAAATGAAAATGAGTATGACTATGGACAAAATTTGAATGATACACAATTTGAGATGCAGATAGTTGCTCAAAAGTATCGACCACAAAGCATTTTGAAATAATCTGATATTAATGGTAAACACTATCATAAATTTTCAAACAGAGGATGACAAAGGTTCTTCAAGTAAATTCTCATCTTAATTATGAATGCTCTATGCGATTAGTGTATTGATGATTAAAATCGAAAAATGTGTAAATCTATTGCAATACTTGTAAATTTTTGATAATGTTTTATATTTTAAAAAGAAAACTGACTGACTGTGTCTCAGGTTTTGATTTAGTTCAGTAAAAAAATACTGAAATCTGCTAATTCTAGGAGGTAGATTGAGGATAGGATGTTGCGAACCTTCGATGGGAATTTCTTCATCTTTTGGTACACTAAACTTCTCTCGCAGAGCAATATTTTCATACTCAAGTCTCTCAGTTTCTTCTTGCAGGGAATTCCCAGCTTGGATCAGTCGATCAATGTGATGATCTCGAATAGACTTTTGCTTCTGGAGTTCTCGGATGAGCGACTCTGAGCTTGTCCCAGACTCTCTTTCTCGCAAAAGAATGATCAACTCTGAAACTTGCTCAGCTTTAGTGTGAGCTTCAAGCTCTGCATGCTCCGCACGTTTGGTTAGCACTTTGATCTCCTCTTCCGCAAACTGTAACTTTAACTTGAGATCATCGTAAAGGGATTTTGGGACTTCTGCAGCTCCTTCTTGAGGCTGGAATGATAAAATGTGGAAAAAAAAGTCATATACGCCAATGGACCACAAGACAAGGTGCTAAATTAGACATTCCAGACCAAAGGTGCAATGATGACTTTTGATCAGTACTCATTGACGAGTTTCATGCAATAAAAAAGGGGGAAATCGATCTGGGCACACAGCCTTACAAGGAGTTTGCGGAGTCCTATTAAGGTAAATAGAATAATTGCCAAGTTCAGGTAGAGATATTGATGTGAACATTTGATAAAAAAAACAATTTAAAAAGTGGGGAACAAGGCTAATTTTCACAAATAAAACCAAAACGTTTTGACTGAAAACTCAGCCTTCCTCAGTTGAAAAAAAGAGTAAAATGAAAAATGGTAAAAATCTAAAATAGTACCTGGCTGTACCTTTTAAAGCGAGATGTTGTTACGAAACTCAGCCGAAACGTTTTGGTTTTATTCGTGAAAATTAGCCTTGTTACCCGCTTTTTAAACTGTTTTTTTTTTTTTTATTGTATATCTTGTCACAGGCTGAGGAGCGACAATCATATCTGATAAGAAAATTCTGAGAGGCTTTCACCTTTTTTTCTGATAAGTACAGTAAACATCTGAGCATTAAAAATTGTGGAGAAAATTGACCTCTAAATAGGTACATACATGCAGATATTTTTGGAAAATTTTGATGAAAGTAAGACGTATGTTGTCCTGCTGGAATTTTTCAAAAAAACTTCCAGGTAATTTTCCACACCCATCAACACCCCTCGCTTATATTTTCGTGTTTATGAGAGAAATCAAAATGACCACTAACCTTGTAAACAAAAGTTTACCACAAAAAAAGAAAAAAACCAATTACTTTGCATTTGAGCAGGAGATCAGCACTTTCCTCCAGGTCATAAGTCGCTTGTTTCAACTGTTTTTGAAGTTCCTCAACTTGTTCTTCACGCTTACGTAATACTTGTGCAAAACCTGTGATCTGAGAGTTATCAGAACCGTACGCCAACAACTGATTTTTGAGCGCTTTTAATTCGGCATCTTTTTCATTGAGAAGATTTTGCCATTGTTTGACTCGGACATCAAGTGCAGAAATGAGTCCATCGAGCTGACTGTCTCGGATTTTCTTCTCCGACACAAGCTCAGAAACCTGATTTTTCAAACCAGAGACTTCTTGGTTCTTAGTGTTCAGCTTTTCTTTGGTCTCTTCAAGAGCCAATTTCAAACTGAGCGACTGATTTGTGAGTTCTGAGACTGATTTAGTGGCTACAGTGAGTTCATCTCGGACAACAGTGAGATTCTCTTTTAGAGTACTATTTTCATTTTCGATAATCTGGATATCTTCTAAAAGTTCTGTGATTTGCCTATTTTTTTGGCGGATAGTATCAGTGAGATCTTGCTCCTTTCCTGTGGGGGTGAGGGGAGTACTTAGCCTTGATTTAGTGTCACTGTAGTCATTGATTTCCCTGTGAAGGGATGACAGTTCTCGAAGAAGTTCATTTTTCTCTTTCTCAAGTGTGGTGACTTGTTCTGCAAACTGGAAAAAAAAAACACAAAATGATGTAACAGCTTACAAGTATTGACTCATAATAGGATAGGAGAATGATTTTTGTAACTTTTAAGCTAAAAACTATCAAAAATTGTTTTAATGACTAGCATTGATGCTTCACTAGCAAGAAACTCTGTTGACAAGGATTCAGTACAGGCAGAGCTGATCAAACCATTCATTCTAAGTATAAAAACAATGCTGATATTTTGTAAAACAAACAAAAACCAATAATATTAATCAATAGCTAAAACAAACTTTCGTTAAAATTCCTGAAACCTTCAAGTGACAAGAGAGAACCTTGCAAGATGAAATGCATGCAGAACTTATGAACAGCATGTGAGTTAGGTAGGTAGTTAGTTATTTTATTCAAAGACATTCAGCATCCTAGGCTATTAACGTCTTTACAAATAATTTGGAAGATGGGTGTATATACAAAAATTTAGATTTTTAAATTGAGGGAGGCAAAAAGTTTGACCATACTCTGCAAAGGACCCAATACATATGAACATGCAATTGTGCCTGATGTGGAAAGTTCCGCTATTATGCTAAATTTGCCCAGTCTGTCAATAAGTGACCATCGATGATCATTGCAAGATGGCGAGATAGGGGGAGAAAAAAATTAATTGGATAAACCATAATGATTATCAGTCGAGCCATTCTATCAAACTCGCATAAATCATTTCCGCTTCTGCTCGTATCTTTCTTCTCTTCATTCTCATTGAGTGTTCTAGTTGAGGTCACCAACAGCAGTGAAGTAAGAGGCCTCCGCATAACACTAAGGAAAATAAAAGGCTGGATAGCAACTGATCAAATTCCAGTTCAATTGTTTGAACCCTCGCCCACCTCTGCAGCATCAGTGATTGATACAAGGGATTTGTTCCTGGCCGTTGCAACCTTCCTCAAGGACTCCCCCCCCCCCCCCCAGATATTTTGGGTCAGATTAGTAGTTTAATAGAAATAGTTAGCCCATTTTCTGGGTCATTGCAATGTTCTGGCCTCCAACTAATAGAAAAGGCAAAAAATCATATATTACATATTCTCACCTTTTCAGTCTCTTTCTTCTCATTCAAAAAGTCCTTCTCTTTTTCTCGGAGCTCAAGCAAAAGTTGTTCATTCTGGACTTCTAATTTAGCCACTTCTTGCTGTAGAATCAGCGCACCTGACAAAAAGAAGAGACATTTTTATTCATTTAACCATGACGAAAACATTTAATTTGGAAAGACTGGTTCATTACAACAAACTTAATGGAGACCATCTTTAGAAATAATGTATTTAATTCAATGAATCTTTATCATCTTGAAATATTTTCATTCTATTGAAGAATTCACCTCTGACTATTATATGGCAGTATACAGGGTGATCCAAAAATCTGACACCACCGGCACTCGGCATCACCTTTGTAACTTTTGAAAAAATTGAGATGGAGATTAGTGATGTCGATATTTATCGAATTTGGAATATCGATAATATCTTATCGATATTTCAACGTTGATATATCGTTAGTATTGATACATTCATCTCTAGAGACATCAAATGGATTTTTCTTCCTTTCTTCTGCTTAGTTGTGTATTTTATATCAGCAGTTTTGAGGGTAAGGAAGGAAACTTCGAAGGATAGAACTTCCATCCCACAGGGATTTGTTTACTATTTTTGTAGCAGTCATTCTCATGAAGTAATAGTGAAGATAATCGGTAATTCTCCTGGAAAAAATACAAAATTAGTAAAAATTTGCAATGTCGCTTATGAAGATGAGTGATTCCCACGTTAGGCCATCGATATTTTGGAAATTCTGCTCAATTTAGGGACCAATTTGCGGCAGGGCAAAGTGTTACCAAGTAAAGTATCCATTTTTAGGTTCGATATTTGTGAATATCGATATTTCAGGGCTCGATATACATTGGGATCGATTTATTTTTGGAAAAAAATCGATAAATTGGATATCCATAGCAACCATAAATATCAGCAACACTAATGGAGATATGAAACTTTTTGAGTGCTTTCAGGTCAAAGATAACAATTTTTGAGACTTCTCAAAATTAAAACTGGATCACCCTGAAAAAAGGCAAGAGCCCTAGGGGCAATCACCCTCAGGATGATGATCACCCTGTATGCATTTCATACAATTTAAAGCAGGACAATTTTAGGCAATTGTAAAAACAGGGCAGTAGGCACCCAAGTAGCAGTGATGGTGATAAATGGCGACTTTATTGGTTGTTAATCGCAATTATATCAGTGGCAATTCATCGCAATATTATTTAATAAAAATTAGCGATAAATTGCTATACATCGCAATCTTTGGTTTGATGAAATCGGAATCAATATTTGTTGATAAAATTGAGATCAAATCACCAAGCGATTTTTATCTCAAATACATAGTAATGAATTGCCAGGCGATAAAATCGCAATTTTAATGCAATAAGATCAAGGAAAATCGCCCAGATGTTGATGGTCCTGGCGATTTCATCGCGATATATTGCGAATTTTTCTGCTCCTTGAGTATTCGCACTTTGTCCTCTAGTGTGGTCTTTCTTTTTAGTTTTCCATTTTAGTGAAGTGTGCATACCTACATAAAAAAAGGGTCTAAAAGGACTCTATTATTTTGTAGAATGAAATCGTAAAGATATAATGGAGGGTATGGATTCGATCGACATGAATCGATCAAAAATGAAAACATGAATCGATTGACATGAATCGATCGACACCGTTCGATCGACAGTTAATTTAAAAACACCCGTATCGATTCGATCGACATGAATGGATCGAAAAATGAAAACGTGAATCGATCGACACCGATTCGATCGACAATCCCGTGAATCGATCGACAAAAGCCGTGAATGGATCGACAAACCCGTGAATGGATCGACAAACCCATGAATAGATCGAAAAATCCGTGAGTCGATCGACAAACCCATGAGTCGATCGAATTTTGTCGATCAAATCGGTGTCGATCGATTCACGTTTTCATTTTTCGATCGATTCATGTCGATCGAATCGACACGGGTGTTTTTAAATCAACTGTCGATCGATCGAATCAGTTGTCGATCGAATGCACGTCTTTTAATTTGTCGATCGAATCACCGTCTTTAAATTTGTCGATCGAATCACGTTTTAATTTTTCGATCGATTCATGTCGATCGAATCGACACCGGTCTTTTGGTAATTTGTCGATCGAATCGACACCGGTCTTTTAATAATTTGTCGATCGATTCACGTTTTCATTATTTCGATTGATTCATGTCGATCGAATCGACACCGGTTTTTTAACGATTTGTCGATTGAATCGGTGTCGATCGATTCATGTCGACCGATTCACATTTTCATTTTTCAATCGATTCATGTCGATCGAATCCATACCCTCCGAAATAATCAGAGGTTGGGGGAAAATTTACAGATATGCTTACTGTCATCTTTGGAGAGGTCTTTGAATCTGGCAGCCTGAGATAGTTGCGCTCGAAGCTGATCAATTTCCTCCTGCAAACTTTGCCGATTCTGTACTTCATATTCTCCCTGATGTGCAGCAAGGTTATCAATTTCTGTTGTCAGAGCTTCAACCTACAAAACAAGAAGGACATCACGTTTTGTTCTGCAAATACAAGTGCAAAAATAAGAAAATCTTCAATCATCAGGGTTCTAGGGAACGTACTGATGGTGTCGTAAGCCTATCACAAATTTGAAGGGCTGTAAAAAAACTGGGATAGGCAATTATCCACATCAGCCATTCATAAACCATAAAAAATTTGCTCTCTATGGTTTCTGCTTCATCTAGAAAAACAATATTGACATGTTGGTGTGTTAAGTGAAACACAATGCTACCTGTTCATTTTTGTACAGCAAAATTTGCTGAGAAATTTTGAGCATGTGCTGTAGTTTTGAAACATCAGACTGTGATTCAATGTCACACTTGACCAATTCACTGCCAAGCTCATCTTTCAAATCTTCAGTCAAATTATTCGCACTGAACTCAAGAACATTCTCCCAACTCAAGACAGTCATGATTTATATGAGAAAAAACGAGTACAAGCTGTCAAGTCAAAATTATTGGCCAAGAGAGAAAACGAATGTGTGAGGAAAATGCGTGAACACAGAAAAAGCTATTCAACATCTCTTAAGTTTGTATTTGTGCACTTTTATTTACCTGCGTTGCATGTTTAGTTGCTATGGGAACAACTTGAATTCATGAGCATCCATTTCATCTCAGCATGTTGAAGGGATTTAAATAATGAAAGATTTTTCAATGGACCATACTCTAAATTATAACCATACAAGAAATGCTGCAGAAACAAGGAAACTCGGTAGAAAAGCGAAACCTGCAGAACAAACTTATCATTCATGCTTACTATCTATGAATGAAAAGGTAAACAAAACAAATCAACACATGGAGAGATTGCAGTGTTGCCAAATTCCTCGATCCTCCTTTACACGCAGTACGCAGTTCATTGCCGGATTGCCGGGACAGAGCTAGGGCAACAGTGACAAAACTGCTCCGCGCGATTATTCGTGCTCCCAAGCCGCTCAAATTGCCATCACGCTTTTTGAAGGGGAACTGGACGGAATGAAAATGAAAAAAAATCCTTCCGTGGGAAAGACAGACCGGCAACCGCGCGAGAGCGGAAAGCGGAAACGGAAATCACCTGATGTGCAAACTGCAGTTCCGCGGGAACAGAAGTCGTGCGCATTTTAGAGTACGCATACATTGCGCAAGTTTACAGGTATGATTGGACAGATTGGACCGCGGGTGGTAAAAAAAAACCTTAGCATAAAGTCTGCAGACATTAGGGAGGATTAAGTAGCGAGAGGCCTGTGAAAATCGGTGCAATAATAATTGGATTAAATTTTACAATGAGGAACCACTAACATCTCTGGCTCTCCTATGAAAGCACATACCTGCATAGAGACACCGATGGCTTGTATGTTGTTTCTAAAATGGGCCAGAAATAGTGGTTCCTTATTGCAAAATGTAAAAGGGTGGCCACAAGGGCCGCGGCCAATGGCGGCAAATCTAGGAGGCAGCAAGTTTTGCAATTTTTTTAAATGTAGGTATAAAAAAATCGGATTAAGAAAAAAATTACAAACAAAATCTCTCATTTCCTGAGAGTATAGTAATTTCTAATTTTGTCGTCTTTCGGTGATACAAGAGACAGCACCTTCAATTAGTCGAGTTAAGAGAGAAACCAAACACGCAATTTGACCTAGAACCAAGAACGGAGCGGTGCGGCGGTCGGCATGAAACGCATAGCGCCTACAAGACTGCATGAATACTTCACGCATTGCGTCCAACACACTGCGCGCGGTCAGCAGCAGTCGGCCTGAAACGCATAGCGCCTACAAGACTGCATGAATACTTCACGCATTGCTCCAAACACGGTGCGGTCTGCGCGGCGCGGCGGCGGAAGTTAAAATCATTTAAACCACATTTATGTTTGTTCTTTCATAATTTTTTCGTTCATTTCTTATGAATGGAGGGCCTTGTCCACGCAGAGATAGGTTTATCTCACACCTTGTAAGGAATTTACGATGGTAGTTTTGGCCCTGGAGAAATATTTTTGACCCTTTACACAGTTGCCATATTTGCTCGAGCATGGAACGAAATCAGTGTATATTTTATTGTGTACCTATATTCACGTGATTTTGACGGCGGTAAAATGGGTAAAACATAGTTAATGAAGCCCGAAGACAACTATTGTACATTTTCCCCCAACGAGTTGCGAAAAATATTAGCCTCTTCTGCAATTTCGGAACGCCTCTTTTGGGTTGGACGAGATGCCATAAAATGCGATCATTATTCTTGCGCGCGGCGCTTCAAACCCCCCCCCCCCCCCCCCCCCATTCCATGTGTCCAAGGTCCAAGTGTGATTTAATTTTTCGAAATAAGCTCCTCACTGCCTTCCCGAGCGATGGTCTTTTCATTTGGGCGCATCTTATGGCTAAAAAACTTGTTTCCGGATATTGGCACGTTATTCCCCCTTTTACTTACCCCGATGTAAATTTTTTCGAAACAATCGCTGCGAGGATTATTTAATATCATTAACGATGCTCCAAATCAGCTTAAATTTTAGATAATATTATTTTTGAGGATAGAACCAATTAGCATCAATCAAGTGCGACTTGAATATCCAATTGAGACCGAAATAATAGTCTCACCCTAATAGAGGGTTGCACCTGTACTAGGGTAGGGGGGGGGGGGTTGAATATAAATTTATTTCATTTAAGAGAGCACTGAATAAAACTTATACTTTGGAAAAATGCTTCGAGTGAAAATATATATTTATTAATAAGTAGAATCACCCTCTTCTCGCCAATGCCGCAAATTGCACCGTGACTGTAAGTATGACAGTTCTGTAGCTCGGAGTGACCATTGTGACCTATTTCTATCATAGAGCCGTTTAACTCGCTGTCAAGGAGTGACAGGCTACTCTTTTCAAAAATATAGCATCCCTGGTGGGGATCGAACCCACGACCTTTGGATTAGAAGTCCAACGCGCTATCCACTGCGCTACAGGGACTGTTGAACGGCAGGTCACTTTACGGGTTACTTGAACCCATGGCTCTACATTTGACGCGTACAGTAGTTTCAAACTACCGTACGTTCTAGACAAAACAGTTTTGGGATTTGGAAAAGTACTGAACTCACTCCTGTTACGTTTTCAATCTGAAGTAAGAAATTTAATTAAATTTTAAAATTTTCTCTCCGTAAATTAATCCTCAGAATGATTATTTGAAATATTACAGGGAAATTCTCTCGGATTTGTACAATAACTTCTCTTCTTTTATTGTGGCACACTTGCAAATTACGTCACATAGCAACGCTTATCTCCTTATCAACCAAAACAGAAACAGTTCGTCCAATTTTCTCTTTGAAGCAAAATGCTCTCCAAAATTCATTTGGTCCTGGCAGAACTTGCGTGGAACCCATGTTCTGCGCAAAATTTGAAGTTATATTGTGCATTCAATATTGAAAAATCTTTTCCCCTTCTAAATTTAATTGTGATGTGACACAACCTTGATTGATCAGCTTGAAAACTCATTACGTGGATAAATTTTGTAAGTTTTATCTCATATGTTGATACTATCCTAGGAAGCTGATGAATTTGTATTTTTTTCCAACTCTGCTTCTTATTGTGTATGCACTACCTAAGAACTGGTCCTTTTTATTTCCATATAGGTCGCAAGAGTTTTCTGAAGTTGAAGGGTTGGCTGAATAAGTATGCACATGGAGTACTGACGCAGTGCTAAAATGTAGTGTTGTTATGAGCTACTTAAGCCCAAGTTATACATGTCAGTTAATTTTTTTTGCACTTTTTAAAAGGACGTTACAAGATTTAGGAAGGAGCGAAAGAATCTGCAATCATCAACTTGCTCTTATGAAGAGGTTATGCCCATAGTGTTGTGGTTATGGCTGATGGATTATGCATACTCCCCTCCCAGAATCTGTTAGAAGCAAGTCAGAAATTTAAGGTGATTCATTAAGCTCTCTGACATGGTCAAACTGTCATGCGATATATTGTATCGAGCAGGTCATAAATCTCAGTAGATTATGAATTTTTAGCCGAAAAAAGAACGATAGCCCCTGCGTGTGAGCCCTCAAAATCATTTTAAACCAAAAAATTGGCAAAATTCAGAGAGATGGGAGCGAAATCCTGTTTGTATGAAAACTTTGCCATAGATATAGACCTTCTTATCTGTATGGAATGTGATGTTTTTTTCCGAACAGGATTTTGCCTTTATTTCTCTGAATTTTGCCAATTTTTAGGTCTAAAATGATTCCTTAAGCTAATGTGCAGGGGCTATCGTCCTTGTTTTGGCTAAATCTGCGGAGATTTCTCACCTCAAATATGCGATATATCGCATGCCAGTTCGACCACATCAGAGAGCTTGATGAATCACCTTAAACAAACGTTGAGCAAAGGCATAAATGAGCATTCCGATCACAAACTGTTAACAACATCGCCAACAACTCAATTGGTGATCTTTTACGTAATTAAATTCATCTTAGGTACCTATCTGTTACAAATTTCTAGTTTTTATTCATGAGAAATGATATGTCCCCTTATTTTTTCTTTTTTTAGTGACGTGGCATTCTTCAAACTAACTGAGTACAATGGACAGGAAAAACTTCCAGTTAAACAAATTTTTGAAGAAACCAGATAACAATAATTTCTCAGATGACAAAATTCAAGAGAAATTGTACGCATGGTAAGTTCTTCAGACTTTGAACCATGATATTTTGTGATGCAAGTTCTTAAGCATTGGTTAATTTTATCATAATTTCCGAAAAATTTTGTCCATACCTTATTTCTATTGGAGGGAACAAGTAGGAAATTTCCATTTGTGAAAATCCACAGGTAAAGGAGACATTGTCAAAAGATAAAGAAATAATCACAAAAATACATTGACTGCCCTCTGAATTGATCTGAACAGATAACAAGAACCACTTTTTAGACTTTATGAAGGGCGTTAGCCAATTTTGCTCCTGCAGTAATTTTGAATGTTATCGGCTGTTTGTTGTCGTTGTTACCTGTTGTATGAATTTTATGAGTTGATGTGGTTTCAATGTGTGAGTTAGTAATATGTAGTTCTCAATTGTCAGACCAGATCATACCAAAATTTCAACTCTTTTGGACTACTTTGTCTGTTACAGGTTTGAAGACCAAGGGCTCCTTTCAGAATTCAAAGCGCACATACGTCAAAAGATGATCAGCGCCTTAAAAGGAACCTCCTTGGGGGTTGAATCATTAAACAGAAATAGTGCAAAGTCAGTGTCACCGAAATTGCAAGCAGTGAACTTGCTTATCTCCGATTATTTATTGCGTTTACAGCACCATTACACACTATCTGTATTTTTCACCGAGGTTAGTCAATTCTTGCCTGCATTGTTTCACTCACCAAATATCGTTTGATTATTTGGTCTACTCAATATATATTTTATTCCTGTTTCCTCCGATGTTACTAAATAAGTATGGTGTGTTGCGGAGTATCATCTCTATTTGAAGGTGATTTGGAAAGCGGAAGAAAGAAAGTTCGTATACGGCGTTCTAACTTCAAAAATAGCCAAAAATCTATATTGATCAAAAAATGTAGATCTCAGATTGTGACATTATAAGTCTGCACTCTTGTTAATTTTTTGAAGCAAAACCAACCAACAGTTTCTGTAGAAATTTTCTTTGAATTTTCTTCTTTTGATCTAGAAAAATGACACATAATTGTTAGGAAACAGTTCAATTAGTTTTTCTTGAAGAAAGTAAAACATAATTGGAGATTTTTGTTGCAAGTGAAGTACGCACTTTTTGCATTCAATCATCCATGTGCTCCTCTGCCTATTTGTAGATCGTGAATTTTTGAGTCAAAAACCAAAAAGTATAAAACTTTGGTAGAAAATTCTAAATTTTCAGCCGACAGTTTTTAAAAAATTCTAAATAGAAATAATAATATAAGATGCATATCTCAGCAGTATTTCTCAATTCAGAGAATTTTCTAATTTTGTTTTTTCTTTCACATGTGCAAATTTTTCATTGCCCTTTTTCTAGGTTCCCTCTCTAACCAGCTTATCAGAATTCTCCACATACATCACCAGATTGGCAGATAAAAATTACGCTGAATCTTCGGGATCAGAGCCTCTGCCTCGCATCGATACTGCTGATGTCAAAGATATTCTTCAAGCCCTTGGTTTTTCACCAGATCAGGGTGTCAGCATAAAAACCCGTCGACTGTATCAATTCAACAGGGAAAATAAAGCTTTGTTAATGTGCCTTCTTGACAGCCTTCAAGACTACCTAAATCAAAATTGTAACTACAGGTAAATTTTGAAACTGCTCTCTCTTTATGCCCCTTGTCCTCAACCATCAGTATTTCGCTTTTTTCTTCAGTTTTTATTAGAAGAGAAAACTTTTAATTCTCATAGCACTTCAAGATATTATGTTTTTTAAATGAAATATTCCTTCATAATTTACTTATTTTGAAATTTATGATTAGATCATCGAATAATAACTTCTTGCTCTGCGGGAGGTTTGTGTTCATTTCCGTTTCTTTTTCATAGAAAATTTAAGCCTTTCAATCGTTTCCTTATTTTTTTAAAGAAGTTTTTGGAAATTGTATTAATGTTTAAAATTTTTCAGGGACCCGCAGAAAACCAGTGACGGTGAAGAAAATGAATTGTGGCCGAGAGAAATTCGAGATGTATTCATCAATAGTGACTTTAGTTTTGAGCAGCTGGAAATTTTACAAGATCATATTACCAGGTATATGTTTCTTCACTGCAGTCTCAATTATTTAATATTCTCTGTTGTCTGTGATTAAGTATCAAAGTTAATTTGCAGGAAAGGCAGGTTTCAATATTAAAAAAAAATAAAAAAAGATATTATTCTCGAGGCCGAACTCTGAAAATTAGAGTACTCTTTATTCAAGAGATAGTTCGGATATCATGTTCCTCTGCCTGTACTCATCACCAACCTTGCCATAGTAGAGACTTATTTTAAAAAGATTTCTTTGAATGTAGAGCACAAAATTGATCTCCGTGAAGGCAATGTACAAAAAAATTTTAAATCTTATTTTTCCTTTACTTAAGAGGAGTATTTTACAAAAAATTCAAACACCCTTATCACATTACTTTTCTTTGAAAATAATAAAATTAAGTTTGACATTTTTAAACACTGGATTTCAGATATTCATTTTTTCTCATCTGTCAGCATTTTACTTTATCAGCATTATTTTTCCCGATTTAGACGTTTAGTTAAGACAATTCTATTACATATTTATTCTTTCGGTGTCCATAAGGATCCGGACTGGGGCTGTTATTCAAAAACTAAATTACTTATGAAGTTTATGCTGGTCTCTTGTGAAAGAAGAAGTTGAAAGAAGTCGTTTGAGAAATTCCAAGTCATAACAATTTTTACGAGAGATGTATGGCAATTGCTACGGTTTTTTTTTGTTAACAATTTACTCTCATTAGTAAATGTGCCAAACAGCATCTCATTACATTTCATGCCATCTGTGGCCTGGAAATCAAAATATTGCTCTTGATTTTCATCTTGAGCCTTTCTCTCTTTGTTTTGCATTAGATACTATAAAAATGCTGTTAAAAAATTAAAAGCAGAAGAAGAAGCCAAGTATCGTTTGAAAGTATCTGAAGTTTTGCAGAAAGAAAGAGAGACTTATGGAAAATTGGCAGAAACTGAAAAAAGGTTGATCGAACAACAAGAAATTATTGAAAAAGAAATAGCATCCAGAGAAGACCAATTGAAGACCTTATCATCAGCTCTGCGGAAACAACATGAAGCCATCTCTGAAAGGCTATCACAGCTTCAAGTTAGTTTCCAGCAATTCTTTCACCATTTTTCATCAAGAAATCTAATTTATCTATTGATTATATTTTAATAATCTGGAAGTTAAAAGTCTGGGGCTGAAAGATGTGCATCAGCCGTGATCAAGCTAAAAACTGAGGGCATGTTTATATGAAGGAAGGAAAGGTTATAGTAAACCCTCCTAAAGACTTTTAAGTCAGATAAGTAAAGCGTAAATGGTGAAAATAAGTTTGAAAACTAATTAGAAACCGTATTTCCCCTCAAGTAGTATTGACTAATCATGCCCAATTGCTGTAAAATGACATGGAACTTTTTTTAATCACGAAGAAATTCCCACAGTGAAGAAATGAATACATATTTGGAATTAAAAATGATCAACTAAAAGACACACAATGAAAAAATAGCATTAAATCATTACCCTTGGTCTAAGGAAAAACACGGAAGACCACATTTGAATGCTGTCAAATCTTTGATAAAACTTGATTTGATCTGAAAAACAGGGGACTGTATTTCTTCTTTGAACTACCATAAATAAGTTACACCTTGTTTCTCCTAGTGCGGATTCAGTAATGTATATTAAAAATTTAAGTTAAAAGTTTCTATATTTTTTCAGGAAGAAAGTTTAAAATTAGAAGAAAAAGAAAAGCAACTAAAATTAGAAAGAGGTAAGGAAGCTGAGAAACTTGAAGCCAAGAAGAGTGAGTTAGACCTAAAAGAAAAGGAACTGGACGCAGCATATGCACAGTAAGCTATTAATGACTTAAACAATGCTACTTTTTTTTGGAAAAGAAAAAATTACCTCTCTACATTTGTTCTTTTGAGTCAAAATTTGTTCATGAAGAAAAATCATCAACCTAAAATTAAATTCTTCAGCAAATTGTACAATTCCTTGAAGCCAAATTGCCTGCTCAAGGTGATTCTAAGTTATCCAGGGAAGTGATCCTCTAGTATTTTGTGTAGATACACACTCTCTGTCTGTGAAAAGGAGTAATTATCGTAATTTACAAAAAAATGCAAGAAACTAATCTGCAACATGTAGCAGCATTCTACAGGGTAGTAATTTACATTGGAAACAACCAAAACGGACATTACTCATTGACTCAATGCGGAAGTGAGATATTTCCTTACACACCCAAGTCAATAAGTGACATCAGTTATAGTAGTTTCTGGTATAAATTTCCAATGACTCCTCTAGAATTTGATGTCTTACTACTCAGTATTAATGCTGCTGCATGCTATGGATCAACTTCTTGCATTAACCTGTGCATTACAGTAATTATTGCTCCTCAAAGACACATACCGTGAAGCAGTGCAGCGCAGTGGCGGATCTCATCCCTAGATCACTCATAGTCATCAAATTGAAGTTTTTCCCATTGCTTGTAGAATGACTTTTAGTACACTTTGGGAGAAAATAATTTGGTTCGGACAAATTTTTTCATCCCATTCTTATTCTTGGGCATTATCACGGATGTGTCCAGAAATCTGTTGGTTTGAAAGCTGGATTAAAAATAAATCTTAAATGCCTTAACCTGAATTTTGCAATATTGCAATTATTTTTGCCTCTTATAATTATTCTGTTTTATTCATATAGGCTAGCAGAAGATCAGAAAAAGATAGCAGACGAGAAGAAAACCCTGGAACTAACACAGAAACTCATAACTGGCTCTAACAACCTCAACTCTAACGAGCCTCATGACAATGTTAAATTTCTGCAACAATTAGCTCAGCAATGCTCAGCTTTGACAAAAAAGCTTGCCGTAATCAGAGATAAAAGGGAAAAGGCTCCAATCGAAAACCCCTCCACATCTCCGTCTTTCAAGGCAGTGGACAGTTTCATTTTCGATCAGCATAAAGATTTGATCCAGGAGACGAAGTTGAATCTTGAACAGAAAATGAATGAACTAATGCTGAAGCTTGAAGAGATTAAAGAGGCCCACTCAGTAAAAACGCCAGCGAAACATTCATATGTCGACGATGCTGGCACAAGATCGGAGGTTATTGATGTCGGAAATGAAAAGAAGCCTGTTGGTGACCTGGACTTGAATATCAAGAATGACTCAAACGAGAATGCTACACCTTCGGCAACAAATACAACAGAAACTTGTCAGAAATATGATATCTTGGTTCCAGATGATCTCTCACAAAACTGCTGTGACTCAGGCCGACAATCGCCGCTTCAAGCTCTCAAGGATGAAAATGATAATAAAATTGATGTCAATTCTAGCAGAACTACTTTGTTTCATAGACTGAACGTGGTAAGCCATTTTCATGTAAAATTTCATTTTTTCCTCCTTTTTTTAAATGGATGATTCGAAGTTTCAGACACTTGATGGGCAAAAAACAAGCTTTCACAATGAAGAATACGTATAAGAAGATATAGGGTGCTGCTAGGTTCATGAAAAAATGATTTCTTCACTTCATGCTGAAATCTGTTATCTAATTAACCTCGATTTAAGTTTTTTTCCCCCCAAAAAGCAACAATATTTTTCTCCCTCTCAAAGTATTTCATTCGCTTGCCCTAAAAGCACCCAGTTAGAGTATGTCATAAACGATTACTTCACAATTATTTTTTCATCAATCAGCCTTTATTACCCTGTGAACTCAGGTGACTATACAGGGTGGTTTGAAAGTCCCGCACCATCTCCATTGCCCCCAGGGCTCTTTCTTCCTTTCAGGTTGAGCCCCTCAAAATTTTGAGGGGTCTTGAAAGTCGTTTTTTATGAACTAGGAGCACTCCCAAAATTTCAAGTTTCTATCTCATTTTGTTCAAAAGTTACACCGGTGATATCTGGTGCTACTGGTGCGCAACTTTTGGATCACCCTGTATGAACTAATGCACAGGCTTTATTCTGGAATCAAATTATTATTTACCTAACCATTTAAGCAGGAGATTTAGAACTAAATTCTCTTTGCCTCTTATAGTCAGCATTGACTTCAGTATCCTTCGTAAATCAAGGCTGTGGGTAGAATGCACTGTTTCCCTCAGTTTTTTTTATCAATGTGCTTTGTAATCAGCTTTTTGCTATTCATCAAATTGTTCAATTTGTTTGGAATAGGAACGTCACATGGTTAAAAAACTCCAGGAAGAAAATACAGAACTCAAGGCACAGGCGCTACTCCAAAATCAAAAAATCATAGACTTGACTCTCCAAACACGGGAACTAGAATCCAGATTAAGCATGGCGAATACTGTGAGAGTGGTTACAGTCAGCTCAGACCCGACTCCTCATGTTCCTGTCCAAACCTCAGCAGTTAGCCCCTACTCACCAGTCGTTGCAACCGCTGCTCCGTTTGCACTCACAAGACCCAGACGCCAATGGTTCAACCGGCATGTTGGCTCCGGTGAAGAATCTATGTTCTCCTCCACTGCAGCTACTGCTAACTCAGCAAGATCTCGTCTCAGGGAACTCAGAAGGAAATTGCCCCGCAGAATTGTAGCTCCAATTGTAGTCAGTCAATCATCCTCAACCGAGACCTCCAGGTAAACCCCTAGGCAGTCTAAACACTGCAAAATTAGAAATCCGATTTCCAAGAATTATCAATCGAGGAGAATTCTCTGATCCATTGCAACCAGAAATATTCCTACTTGCATTGCAAAACAGGCACTCAAAATACAGCACTATGTGTTGACTTTATCGATACATAGGCTGCAAATCGGGTGGAGCCTCACAGGGATGCTCTTTAAGATGAAAATGGAAAAATTGTTCTTTCAATTCTCCGTAACCATTTGACTCTATTTTTAGTCTCATTGACATTTTAAAACTCCAACAGCAAAAGTCTGTTTATCGTTTTGAACAAAACTTCAATTGCAAATGCTTATTTCTCCTTGATTGAGTCATTATAAAAGTATGCTACCAGAACAGACAAAATGGAGAGAAGTTGTTCTCAGCACACTAAGGGGGTTCAAGTAGTGCGTAAGCAACCTAGGGGGATGAAAGGTCTGAGTCTGCCTTCAGGGTCTTACGAGAGGGGAGGGGGTGTTAAGACCTGGCTTACATAAATCCCCTCTTCAAGAAAACATTATGTTTCTCAACAAAAATGATTTTTCTCAACTGTTCTCCAGACTTCTCCGTTCTTTTGTGATAAATTTGGGAAGGGGTCAAGCCAATCTTACATCATTCAAAAGGGGGGGGGGGGGTAAGAGGTTTTATAAGGATGCCTTACAAAGGAGAAGAGGGGGGTCAAAAAGTTGGCCAAAATACATCTTGTAATACTTGAATGGCTTCAAGACCTGTAGATAATGCGCTGTATTTCAACTAAGCAACTTTGATTGCTGCAATTTCTTTTCACCCTTTCTCAAAATATATTTATGTGATCAAAATTTTACAATGTTTTGATATGATCATAAAACTTGATTTAATTTTTTGTTTCAGCGGTCAGGATACCATGGAAGAAACTAGAAAACGCCTGAAAAGATTGGAAAAAGAAAATTCTGCCGTTAATCGTTTGTATCAAGATTATCAGTCTAAGAAAGAACAGCACTTACACTCTGTTTATCAGCCTGCGGAAACAGTTTTGACCAGTTCCCAGCCGGTGTACTGCTCAGAATCTCAAAGAAATTGCTCAACTCTCATGACGAGCACTTTCTCTCCTTACACTTCATTTCGGCCCATTTGCTCTACCTTGAGGCCCATGATCACGTCAGTTACGCCGCAGGCTTCATTCTGTAATCAAAACACAACTGTCATCAATACACAAAAATCTGCTTGTAGTGATTTTCTGAACGAGCCAAGTCAAAAATGTGCCATTTTGGATAAAATTACTAAACATGAACGTTCAGATGTGTGTAATTACCTTGAGGGGCCTCAACAGTGTTCAAATCGCAAATTCCGTCATTATTACCGTGACTGGTTGGAATGCCATTTTCGTAAGTCTTGTCCAAGCCCATCTGAAACAGAGACATCCCACTCCAGGGTATCTCCGTTAAAACAGATTTTCCATCTGAAGCAATACAAATATAAAAAAAGTACTAAGAACAGAGCTGACCATGAAACTGAGAAGGTAGACGAACACAACCCTAATTCTTTGGAGGTTCTACATTTGGCAGGAGCCAACGATAAAACTCCTCAAGTAATCATCATTGAGAATAAAGATGATTCCAATCATGTTCCTCTGCCAAATCTCAACAAAAATGACTCATTAATTTCTTCGTCTGATCTTGATGACTCTTTGAATTTTGAGAGGTTGATCCTTCAAAATCAACAAAATGTTGCTGCTTTGAGACAAAAGTTTGAACAACTTTGTAATTTTAACAGCAGTACCAACTCCTCAGATGGTGTTGCTGATTGCAACAAGCAGAAAAAAGTAAAAAATATTCGAAGACCCCCAGCCAACAAGAACGCCCATTCGGTGAACGTTAAAGTCAATGTTAATACTGCCGAAAGCAATGAAACCACTGGATCACCTGATGAACCAGCGCCAAAAAGTCAGGAAGTTTCTCAATCATTGGATGTCAACACCAGTGCTGTTCCTGCAAAGCCATCCACTCCACCACCTGTTGAAATAACTTGTTCGGATGGAAAAAAACTTGTATCTTCCTCGGAACTTGAGGCATTACCCAAGAAAGTTGAGGAAATTAATGTTATTCCAGAGACTTTCAACTCTAAGCTGTGTCTGAGGAGCCCTGAATCTTTGGCAGATAAAAAAATCAAAGATAACTACAAAAGACTCAGCCTGTATCATAGATTGAACGACTATTATGAAGAAATTATCAATGAAATGAATGTGAGTGAGGAAGAGAAGCAAAATCTATCGGATATTGATCATCTCCTACAGCCGGTTGAAGCAGATCCTGAAACTTTCCTCGTGAATGATGAAGGTACTTCTTTTGTACTTCTTTTGCCCCTAATCCAGCAGAAAGTTACATAAAGTTAATGCCGGAGAAGAAGAGGTTCAAAGTTTCCTTCTTCGATAAGTTGACTCCATAAAACAAATTGAGTCCTTAATCCTTATTCAGAATGGTAAAAATGTTTTGTGGGCTTTAATTTTGTAGCAGGAGGAAGTCAAGCACCAGCTAAGCTAAAAGCTCTTATAATGCATTGACGTATAATACAATCTAGGCCGCGCATTAGGAAATTTCGGCGAGACTAGAGTCCCTTCAGGCGAGACGATAGGCAACCCAGCAACACCCAGCAAGTGTACCGGCAATATATACCGAGACAATGGAAATGCCAGTCTTGCCAGTGCCATTGCCTGATACGGGTACACTTAGCTCGTATATCCAGCGACATCAACTAGGATGAAGGCGTGTCTTCACCCTGTTTTACTCCCCTAGCTGTCTTACCTTCTCTGCCTAAAGTCGGGCCTAGTGCGCGGTCTAGATTGGATTATATGTCAATGTTATAATGCATTGTTTTAAAATATATAACTTGGCTACTTTAGGTCAAACTATACCTAGAATAGCCAGAAATATTTGCTTCTTATCGCAAAATGTAGTCCAAATGTTTGAATGAAGTAATCAGCCCTTTTCTCATGTATGCTAAAATTGAGAAAAGTAGTGACTGTTTTAATATTTTTCAGTTTATAGAGTGTTGATTATCTGCGACTCTTTGGAATCATATGTCAGCGAAAATTCCCTGAGTTTTCTTCAATCTTCATTATAACTCTTGTACACCGTAAAGCCTTATCCACATGAGTGCAGGTAGTGGAACTTTTGGGTGAATCAGTTCAACAAACTAGGGTTTTGCGGAATAAGTCATAGCTAAGTTATAATAAGTTCAGGGAACAAGTTTGTCCGAAGTTCCGCAAACCACGCAAGCCTAATTTGTTCTTTATAACATGGATTACCTATTCATTCTTTTGCAATCATAAAAAAATATTTGGCATGATTCCTATACAAGGTATGAATTTAAGCATTCTAATATACATCTCTTCTTTAAAATCTACATAGAATACGGTTTGCTCAATGAAAATTTCTGAAATTAACTACTAACCACTTTTTATTCATTACTGGTTACGAAAAATTTGAGATTCTCACCTAACCTAACCATCCTTTTGATAGTTATAAAAATTTTCAACTTCCTTTTTTATAATAGATACATTTCCGTATCTTAAATGCCATGGGTCATCCAAATTATTTACCTATTACAAAATGTTTTATTACTATTTTCATGATTTTCTTTTTTCCAGATGCAAAATTGTCAGAGCATCTTGTTAGAGCAGAGCCCGTCATTTGTGTTACTCAAGTTGAATCATCTCATCGCTCTCCCTCTGGCCATTCAATTTAAATTTTTGAGTGCTGCTGAACACTTGCATGTGACAACTCCCCACTCAATTGGAGTCGAAATAAACATCATGAGGTCATCATATCAGGCTCTACCTATCCATATCCAGTCACCATTCATGATCAATTTTGTAATCCAAATTTTAAGGATAAAATTTCAATCTGATCTTGCTGAGCTATTTTTCCTTCGAGCAAAAAATTCATTTATTCATTCCAAAATCAATTCTTTCAAACACATCTACAGTTCAATGGAAGTCAACTGTAAAGTCAAGTTCTGCCTTTTAAATTTTTATTTGATCTCACTACGAAATTTTTGTAAAGATCTCTTATCATTTCCATCCAAATTTTTCATCCTACTGTATTCATCCTTTTATATCAAAAGTGTAATTATTTAAAATGGGTTTGATCTCATTATGATCACAAAAATCTAGTCTTAGTCTTACGAAAGCCTGTGATAAATTTCGTTGATACCTTTTTTTTTAAAAAACAAATTATAAATGTATTGAAATTGAATTGTAACTTCCCATCGTTTTGTGTTCTATTGAGAATTTTATTTTCATAATTATTTATTTTTGCAGAGGACATTAGAAGCTATTATGTACCTACAAAACTAAATTTTTCTAATAAAAAAGGTTAATTAATCTCCAAGTACGACTACAATTGTTTACATTTTTATCATCACTGAAGGAGTCTTGCATCAATCCAATTGAAAGGCTCCTTCTGTAATCCAATTTTTATGATAACAGCCATACTTTTTTCTCTCTCTTTTTTTCGAGAAGATTATGTCGCTAAGTTTCTCTGTGGTTGTAACTGAAACTATTGTGTGATTAATTTCTCAAGAAAAATCCTAAAGTTCGATCCTTCTTGTAGCTCATTGGATTCTTTGTGAAAAGATACATTTTCAGAGAAAAGTAATTGATAACAAATTCACAGATCAGAGATACATAGTAACTTTTTGTGTTTCAGTATGATTTGAGGCTCATAGCTTGTTTTAAAGACCTGACCACCTATCTATCCATGGTAATTGGGATGAAACAGAAACAATGGTGAACTTGTATTTTTACGCGCACTTTAATAATCATTGAAGATACAATTTGATATTGAACTAATCTCTCAATAAGGTAGAGCCAAATAGCAAATTTTGGCTCATACTAAATTGGTTTAATTGCATTTTCTTACACAGTTGCCTACACAAAATAGTTAAACCAATATATTTTTTTCTATCTTCAAGGCCATTCGGTCACAGCCGAATGGTAAGTATAACAGCAAAAAAATAGTTAAACATACGAACAGAATAAAACAGTCAAAACAGTGCATTCTCTTTTCTTGACATTCGAAGCTAAATTTTGAACAATGTCGAACTAAAATTAATATGTTCTCCATATCTAATAATTCTTTTTTTTTGGAGCCCAAAAAAAGAAAAAAACTAAATGCAAATCATAGGACCTTTTCAACAACTTTCCTCACTTCAAATTTGACGCTTTGCTGACTATCTGGTTTTTATTGTGGAATGTGAAGATCAAAAAAATATTCAAAAGTTAAATACAGGCTAAAAAATACAATCATATATAGTAAGAGCAAAGAATATAATAAAAATCTGTAAATAGCTCCTTAAAATTTTTTTTTATTTTTTTCTTACAATCCACCGTTTGGTGAAAGCATAAAGGAGAGCCTTCCTGGTTCACTATGAAAGACCATTTCTTGACGGATTTTCATGCCTCATTGAAGATTAAGGTTGGAGTGATCGGTCCATATCATTTCATGAAAAATTATTGCACACATTAAATTTAAAACTGACTAGAAATAATGATTAATTACAATATGAATGCTGACAGTCAGCACTAAGTGTGATGGATAGAACTCACCGTCTAACCTCTCTCTTTTAAATGGACCATAACTCTCAATGAAATTCGGTCCTCAGCAGAGCGGAAATTTCTGTTGCAGCAAAGCAAATTTATATGAATTTATTACAGAATAGAATCATGAGAAAACGCTCATTCAAAACCCAATTTGAGAGGAAAGATTTCTTCTCTAAAAAATTACAGCTGCTCATTCGTGTGGCTGAGGAGTCAATGCGACAAACTTGAAAATTTTGATTGCATCCACATTGTAGATGAAAATCTTTGGCAATTTTGATATTGAATAAGCTTAAAATTACTGACACTCACTGATGATTAAGTCGTTTTCAAAAACAGAACGTTGGGATAAGACCATACATCAATGTAGATTGTAAAAAGTATGTCAACGGTAAAACTGCAGAAATACATTCTCCGTTTGCAGCATTGCAGACTTCCTTTCATACTTTATTTGCTTCAAGGAAAACTATCAAATAATTTTCCATCTCTGGTACGTGAAAGATATTCTATGAAAATTCGAAGTGATGATGTTTGTTCAGTTATCATAAAAAAAAAAAAAAATGAAATAGGGGTGGAGATTATGAAACACTGCAACAAAGATCGGTACGCATGTTTGCAATTTCACCATTGATATGAGGTGGTCCTTTCATACCATACATTAATTGTTCAAGGAAAACAGTATTTAAACTGGAAACTTAAAAAGAACCAAAGTTCCCACTAAAAATCAAAGCAAAATATTCTGTCTCTCCAGAAAATTCTGCATTTGCACACATTATAGGCAATGTGTCATGACAGTAGAAGGTACATCAAGTTACCACCGATAATTTATCATGATTAAAAGGCTAAAAAAAGTTAACATTCAGAACAGTTTAAAAGGAGATTAACGCAATAAACTTGATAAAGATTACAACTTAGAGATTTACTCCTCATACAATTTGTTTCTTATTTTGAGTAAGATTTCGTCGTGTTAAGGGTAACTTTGACTCGCACAACCTTTATCACAACTCGATAATTATTTTATTACGAAATGATATGACACACAAATTAATGAGCGTAACCTTACTTAAGTTTGACCCTTTGAAAGTAAAGTAAATAATAAAAAATACATAATATAAAAAAAGGAAAGAGAACATGTCAACAAATCATTTTTTTAAAAGATTTGCCAAAAAGATGGAGCTCTATTCTGGGTAGATTTTTACCCAAGAAGATCCGAATTTTCTGAATTCAAAAGATACATTTTCTTCTCTAAAATTATATCAGAAAATCATTGAGTAAAGGAGCACGGATTTATCACAAATCATGTTAGCCTCTTTTGAGAGAATTTTTACAGATTGGTAAATTCTGATTTTTTTTTTTGTTCTCCTCTTGTAACAATCTTGTCCTACGCTTGGGAATTACATGAGTAAAGTCATTAAGAATTGAAAAAAATCATCCTTCTATGTATTTTCACTTTTTAAGTTCCAGCCAAATATGTAAGTTGATAGCAAAAATGAAGCCGCCTCTATGAAACAAAGTTATCAGTTGTAACGATAAAGATTTAAAAGAAGAACAAGAAAAATAAATGAACTTTAAACAGAGTAGCTCTGTTTTAAGGAATAAATGAGCATTAATGGGATGAATGAGGAATAATTAAACAGGAGTTCCAATATTAGCATCATCCAAATTGTTGTAGAGATATCGAGAATCCGTGACCTCTTTAGAGACACTAGCAGCTTTCAGCTGATTCATAAGATCATCTCGACTGCTTTTGTCGCTACTTTTTCGGCTCCTTGGGGCCATATCACTATCAATTGAAGTATGCCTAACTACTTTGTCACTTTTACCACTGCAAACAGAGTCTCTGTTCTCAACGAGTCTGTACAGATTACTGTTGTCATCAGGACTTAAAATTTCTACGGAGGTCCTTTTCGAAGAACAACAGTCTGACCTTGTTGAACCGTTAGCAGCCACTAATTTCACAGGAATGTTTTGTCTAGGCACTTCAGGCACTGATTGAGACTGATCTAATTGCCGGTGATTGTTGGAGCCTGATTTGTAAACATGAACAGTTTCGCTAGGTGCTGCCATCTGTGTGCTGGTTTTTTTTACATTCATCTCATCTGATGACAAACTGCGACTGCAATGCTTCCGACTCATTTCTTGTTTCGCACAATTTTTAGCATTAACTTTGGGAAAGTAGTTGTGGCCTTCATGCCTGACCTTACTCCTTTCATCCACAAAACTGTTGTGCTTGGCTCGGAAAGATTTAGAAAATATTTGCTTAGCAGCTAATCTCTTATCGATGGAGTTGTCCGAGTCGGAACTGATACAGTCCATTGAGCTAGACGTGAGAATGGGGCTATCGCTGGAGTTTTGGATCCAATTTTCTGACTTGACTGATGTGTTGTTTGATGATAGATCTATTTCAACTTTTGTAGTTTCCAGTTTTAAGGGATCTTTTGATTCAGAACTTTGGTTTCTTGGCTTATCAGAGCTAACTACGCTCGATATACTAGATTCTTTAGGACTTTGAACGGTTTCTGATGGTTTAGTAGATTTGTTCGTTGCTTCACCTATTTGTACTCTCGGAGAGAGACTTTGAAATATTTTTTGAAGAGTTGTTACTCCATAATAATCAGTGCTGTGGGAATTTTTTGATGAATTGCTACTGTCTTCACGGTTTATTGATTGTTCAATGACAGATTCATCTGCTGCATTGTTTTCTGAAACACTGAATTAACAAAAAGAAATCATTAAATACAGTCTTTAGACCTTGATAGAGAAAAGGTTCATATCAGAAATACTTTGCAGGGATTCCTTAAGGGTGAGAGAGTATTTAGGCTTTCCTTGAAATTGGACGCCTGACAGAAATGGATTTTTGAAAGGAATTATGTCAGTAAAAAATAGACGGCCCTGATTTTGTGACTCTGCTAATGGAGAGTTTATTGCTTCTCATATCCCGCAAAATATCAAAATAATAAATATGTACGATTTAGCAACTTCGGAATTTTTTTTCTTTTTTTTTTAAGCTTAAAAACCAGAACTTTGATCTATTAGTAGTTTTACATCCAGGGTTCTGGACTAGCATGCAAGAAGGAAAAGAGAGAGCAGCATCAGGAGGTGCATCAGTAAAGTTCTGAAATCAGTTGCTGATGATGTTCCCCTTGAGCTCTTAAAACACATTCAATCTTCAAAGTAATTGCCCAAAGGAGGAACTAGTTTTTCCTTGGATTTTGTTGCTTAAAGTGCATAAAAAGAAAAAAATTAACTGCTCACCTTCTGTCTGTTTCAGGAGTTCTTGGTGCAGTTGGTGTGGTGGACGTAATCCTGCGGACGTATGCTTCAATTTTTTCCTCATCTTCTTCACTGAAGTAACCATACCTGTCATTCAAAACGAGAAAATCACTTCAAATTTTTGGAAGTTAAAAATTTCATAATTAAAAAATGATTGGTTGACAATAAATGGTTTTTTACCCTTCTCTCCCCATTTAGTCAAAGAAATCGTTGAGGTTCATTTGGATAAAAAAAAAAAAAAAAAAAAAAAAAAAAAAAAGAGCAATTTTTACAATGTGATTAATTTTGAACGTTAACTTTTTAGTCATGGAAAACAACCAACACATGGAAAATCTACCTCAATTAAATAATTTAACTAACTGTTAATGTAGTTCAAATTGAATTACATGTACATGGCCAGAGTTGGTATTTTCATGACAATTAGAAGCATGATATTATGCAGGTGATTCAACAACTGGTCATGGCATCAAACATCTTCTCACTTTCAATTAGCTGTCATTATCATAAAATATTGTGACCATGTTTCTATCTTATTCAGATTTAAGAGCTTATTTACCAAATACCAGATTTAATGATTTTCAACCAGTGTTCTGCCTTCCCCGGGCGCCATGTGCCAAATGTGCCTAAAAATGGGGGAGGGGGGCTAGGCCATCGTGGCGCCTAAAAAATTTGACAGATTGAACTCGCAGTCGGGAAGCAGCGGAGGCAATGAAGCGCTCCCTATAAGCTAAAATTTAATTAGGCTCCTAAAAAATAGTAGATGGCTCCTAAAATTTGGGCTTTTCGGCCAAGGTGCCTCCTAAAATTTTAGATGGAAGGCAGGGCACTGCTTTCAATGGAACCCTGCTGAAAATCAATGTACCTGAAACGCTTCAATTCGCTGTCATTCGAAGGCTCATTATAGTCATCGTCACAATCGGAACTGCTGAGATACTGAACACAGAGCTTAATCGTGCCAACTTGCTTGTTTAGCAAATCAACTGCTTGCTGGTGAGTCATTTGAGCCAGGCTTGTTCCGTTCACACTAATGATTGCATCTCCGACATACAGGCCTTGGGCGATTTTTGGCTCCAGCTCTGATATAAGGATTGGAACGCCGTGCTCTTTGCCTCCAGTAATTGAAATGCCAAGTTCAGTGAATGCCTCTCGTTTAAGCATGACTGTCCGGACCACATTCGTTATGCTTGTTGGTGGCTGCGCTGTGTTTACCTGAAAATGCACAAATTAGAGTATCAGTAAATGTGATAAACTTTTTCTACAAATCTGATAATATCTGAACTTTTTCTTGTTTTGATTTGTTGCAAAAGTTTGTTGTTTGCCCAGCCAAAATGAAATTTTGCTGTACTGAAGAGGTATATTGCTCAGATTATTAAAACAATATATTCATAGTGAGTCGCGCTGAGGATGCCGGAGTTGCGAGCCGGCGAAACGCGTCCGCAATTTAACATTTTTACGTGCAAAGGAGTTTTAAAATTTTATTGAATATATTCATACCCAGAGGTATGGAAAGAAAAATCATAATTTCAAATATAAAATACTTTAAAGAATTCTAAGAGAAAAAAACCTTCTCTTGCTTCATAATTATGTGTGAAGTGGAGTGTATTGGGAAAAAATAAAAAAGGCTGACATGTTACAGGGCACATGTACCCTTCGTCAGGGCAGATTCCGATCAAGAAGAGAACAAGCACCCCGGAACATGTTGACCTTTTTCGTTTCCTTTAAATTGTGAGTTTAGAGTTTATTATTTAGATTTTCTATATTTAATGTTGTTTTTGCTTCAATTTTGATACTCGCAGTTTGTTAACTCCGTTTTTTTTTTTGTTTTAATTGCTACAGACTGTACCTCACCTCACCTTAAGCAAGACAATACTTTGATAAATCGTTGCCTCCTCCATGAAAAAGCGTATCTTGATTGGGCTATTTCAGTATTTAATACGTACATTTCATTTGCCTTCAAGGAAACCATCAAAAGAATTCTCCTGAAATTTCTAGTGATTTTTAGTTATTCTTGTGAAAAAAGACCTTGGAATTTTTAGACTAATTTGAACAATATTTTCCCATGAAAAAGTAAAATTTTTGTAGAAATGCTGAAACAGCTCAGACGAAATTCATTTCTTCATTCGAGGAAAGGTGAAATGTCTAGGACAACGGTACTAAAAATTCATTCCTTTGAAGCATTTTTTATGTTAAGATTAAGTTATGAATGTGTAAGATGTCTAAATGCATGGACGAAAACCATAATTTTTAAATTTCCAGAAAAAGTTCTGAAGGGTTCACTTACAGTTTGTTGACGAACAGCCCTTTGTACAGTTTTATGTCGCTGCAGTAAGATTTCTGCCTCTAACTGTCTCCATAATTTATCTCTGCATTCTGTATTCATATCAGATCGACCAAGAAGTTGGAGTTGTTGAATTCTGAAAAATTAATTAGTTATGTTTAGAGAGGATAAAGAAAAAAAAGGAAAAAAAAATTGTTGCCAGTATTTATGGCAGTTTAATGAACCACCACCAACAGGCGGCCATAATTAAAAATTTTGAGGCATTGATCGTAAGTAGTTCTTTTAATTATTAATGGTAGATGACAAATATATTGTGAAAAAGTATGATAGCTTATTGGACTGCCGCCAACTGGCTGCTGAAAAGGAAAACTTTGCTATCAAAGTTGTATGAGATATTTTCAGAGCGTTTTCTATTCATGAATGTAACCCATTCAAGTTTTCTCTTTTCAGGCATGCATTTGATTTTGTCTTGGTTTGGATTGTAAAGCCCCCCTTTTCACTTGTCTTTTCAATAGTTATTGTGTCAATCGTGTATATGTACATGTACAAGAGCAATGTTGCGTTTTTTTTAAAAGTAAAAAAATTGCAGGCAGTCTGCAATTTAATATTTTGTAATTATATGCGGCAGAAGAATTTTTCGGGACCTTTTATGATTTTATCTGCGGTGATTTTGCATCATAAATGACTGTCAAAAATAGAAGCTGAGTTACGTTATTTAAGTTGTCTTTCATCTGTGATGCCAATGCACCATTGTTGTGGTACAATATGTTGCGGAAAAATTCAAAATTTCCCCTGAAATTCACTGAGACAAGCCCTCGCGCCTTAAATCTGTTCATGATTGATTGACCTCCAAAATTTCCATGATCTTCTGATTTGACCAAGCTGTCCTGGCATATATTTGGAAAAGATACATTAAGGAAAATTTTAAATCGATACAGTGACTTTCAAACATCAAAAAGCCAGATTTTTGGGAATTTTCAATAGAAGGCAGTACCTTCCAGCGAGTTCTTTGTCCAAATAGCGAGCTGCAAGCCTGGAACCACACAGTTCAGCTTGAAGAGTCACTATACAATTCCTTAGGGCAGCGTTTTCTGCTAGTAGATGCCGCTTCCAATTTTCTAAAGCTATCACGATATTATCAACATTTCCTCCTACAGGCAAAAGAAAAAAGAACATCATCAAACAAGAAAAATAAAAAATAATATTCCTCGTCCGACTTTTTGGAAAAAAAATAATTTGTATTAAATTATTACAGTGCAGAATCTCTTCTTCACCTTTTGATCTACTGCTAAGACAAAGAATGCGACAATTATCACTTTTCCATAGTCTTCTTGCATTTCAAAGAGAGAATTAACTGCAAAAAATCAAATGCTTATTTCGAAAAAAATAAAATTGAGCGAAGTTAAATACAAGATGGTGTTAGAAAATGTAACTACTATTTTTCCACTTCAGTTAGATTTAAAGCTATTATTAAGAATAGGTACACATAGCTACTAGTAGACCTCCATTGAGAAGAGTTGCTTTGTTCAATTCATGCCATGCAGACCTGCAGTTTCAACAGTTGTGATTAAAAGTTGAAGAAAAAAAAAAACTTGAATGGACTGGGCATAAATAACAAAAATCCAAAAACTTTTTACAAATCTTTCGTCCTTGGTAATGTTTTTCTGTTGGGTTCTCGTCTTTTAACGTGGAGAGATTCTTCATCTTCACAGTTTTTTATTAGGGGGCAAGACAACTTACTTCATTTTTCAGATTTGTGTTGGTAAAAATTGTTTAAAGAAAATATATTAGAAAAATTATGAGCAGAATAGTTCGTTTTATTTAAAGTTCACTACTATAATTTCAGCAAGATACAATACGTAGGTAAATATATGGCGAGCATTGTTCCCGTTATGGTGCCAGGAACTGCAGACACAATAAATGGATATTGAAGCCATTTACATTGGCCTGACTTTTTTTTCCTGATTCCTATCTCTGCTTGAATTTTCCGATTTAACTTTTTCACATTCTAAGTTTCTTCACAGGGCCGGATTATGGGGGTGGCCACATGGGCCGCGGCCCATGGCGGCAAAATTAGGGGGCGGCAAATTTTGCAATTTTTTTAAATGCAGGTACAAAAAAATCGGATTCAGAAAAAAATTACAAACAAGAAAAGGTGACAAAATCTCTCATTTCCTGAGAGTTCATTAATTTCTAATTTTGTCGTATTTCGGTGATACAAAAGACTGCGCACCTTTAATTAGTTGAGTTAAGAGAGAAAGCAAACACGTAATTTGGCCTGGAGCGGCGCGGCGCCAAGAGAAATAATGACGAGGACTTCAGATGAAAAGGAGAAGCCCTCGACGCGGCGGTCGGCATGTAACACATATTAGCGCCTACGAGACTGCATGAATACTTCACGCATAACGTCAAACACAGTACGGTCGACAGCGGTCGACGCGGCGGCGTGAAACGCACAGTGCCTACAAGACTACATGAATACTTCACTCATTGCGCCAAACACAGTGTGGTCAGCGCGGCACGGCGGCGGAAGTTAAAATTATTAAACTACATTTATGTTTGTTCTTTCTTAATTTTTTAGTTCATTTCTTACGAATGAAAGGCCTTGTCCCCACAGAGATAGGTTTACGGAACTGAACTTTCGCGCGAAGTTCCGTGAACTTTTGCTAGTAGAGTTGGCAGGCTTACGCAAAAAATGTGTCCAACACGAGTGAAGGCGTCTTATGCACCCTTCTCCCTCCGGCACGTTCCCTTGATGGTTTTTATTGATGTTTCAAAATGAATGAGAAGAGGGCGGCAAAATACAGGCGGCCCATGAGCGGCATGTAGGTAAATCCGGCCATGTTTCTTCATCATTTTTCCTGTGTCCTATCCTCTATTTTTTGCATCATTTTTCTATTATTAGGTAGATAGATTTGCAGCCTCTACTTACCACTATACGATCGGGGTAGCGATGCTCAAGTATTTAAAAAGATTTTTGTATTTGCGATGGCCGTTTTGTCTCACCTCTACAGCCAATTAACACCCCCCCCCCCCCCACCACCATACCACACTTTCTTTAAAGCACCAGTTCCAATCCTAAATACATACCTGTAATAAGAGCTCTGTGAGTTGGAGATCGATGAGCCAAATCATCCTCTAGTCTTTGTTTAATTACAGCGGAGTTATCTTCGTCCAATTTACCCAGCTGAGATGTATGCAGCTGCACCAGGAGCAAATGCAGCTCACGATTTAGATTGTCGTTTTGCGATTTTGCTTCAACTATCTCCTCTCGAAGATTGATCAGCTCTGCCTGAAACACAGAATAAAAATATCATGAGACAAAGATTGAGAATTCTGAGTTTTTCTCAGGAAAATATAAAATCATAAACTGCTCCTTTTGACAGGGGTGGGATAAGTAAAGACTTGAGGTCAATTAATTTTATAGTTCTTGTTTGAACATGTGGTATCCTGGATAGTGGCAGCAGGGCCAGATTTAGTAGAGATGAGGGGACTTTCGAGGGAATAACAGTTTTCGAAAGTGATGACTTCGAAATGGACGACATTTTGCAATTTGGAACTATAAATTCTGGCTCTTCTGGAAAAACACTTATGTGCATAGGGAAACTAATGGCACATACGTTGTTTTTAAACCGGGCTAGAATTTATAGTTCCAAATTGCAAAATGTAGTCCAAATATTCACGAGCCTCCCTGAAAAGTCGTATTTAGACAATTTGGCAACATCTGACGGCTTATACTGTGCTCTTCCTGAATACGGCAGCATTACGATCGGGACATTCGGGCGCTGGTCAAATTCACCCGATAAAATTTATATTTCTGAGGAAATTTAAGATATTTTTCTTGAAAATTTTGAGGTAAATTCGATGGAATCGAAAATAAAATTTTCTGAAGAAAATTAATGTAAACGTTTTTCATCAAAGGGAATTTAGGACGTCTAAAGGCGCACGCGGCGTTCTCCCTCATCACGGGAGCAATACGATGGAGATGGAGTGCTAGACTGCCGTAACTGCCATGCTACGGAAGAACGCCGTATGAACCAGGCGTTGCCAAATTACCTTCAAAAAAAGACGAATTTACTAAGAAAATTTAATATATTTTTTTTTTTCAAATTTTTCGGACGATTTTGTGTGCAATTCAATTTAAAATACCTGAAAATTTCAAGGAAAGCATGCATGACTTCCTTAGAGGGAAAGGCAACTCTCGAAAGTCCATACGCCGTTTTTCTTCAACACGAGAGCAATAATGCCGTGCTGAGGAGAAACGCCGCATGAACATTCGAGAGTTACCAAATTTCCTACGATAAAAGGCTTATTTTTGAGGAAAATTATGAGTAATTTTCCTTGAAATTTTCAAAAGTTTTAGATCAAATTACGAACAAAATTATCTGAGAAATTGGTAGAAAAATATTCAAAAAAAATTCTGAAAATTCGCGATTTGCCAGGAGAAATTTGGCAACGCCTGAAGGCTCATGCGGCGTTCTTCCTTAGCACGGCAGAATATGCTTGAGTGCTGGAGTGCTAGGCCTGGTCTCCACGAGCCGTTTCACGAGATTTGTCCCAGGGAAAAATCCCACTTACGAAGTTGGGAAAAATATTGAGTTAATCAATATTTTTCCCAGTACCAAGTATGGTACTTGTATCCCTAGGACCCACTGAGAGAAGAAGAAGAAGTGAAAACGAATTGTGCGATATTTTATTCATTACTGCATTGATCATGTTTGTTTAGTTAAAATAATGTGTCTAATTGTCAATTGAGTGCAATTATTATTTTAATCCCGGTTAAATACTCGACTATAACTAATTTATCTTCCCGCGCAAACTAGTCGCAGGACTGTATAAGCCCCGTCCCGTGGAGACGGTAACTGGGAAAAATCCCAGAAGTTTCATTCCTGCGATTCGAACTTGGGACAAATCCCATGAAAACGTCCCGTGGAGACAAGGCCTAAGCAACTCGTGAAAATTGTCAATTTTTCCCTGACTTTAAGCTGTTTTTGGTCAAATTCCCTGACTTTTCCAGGTTTTCCGGAGCACTTTTTTTCCCCTGACTTTTCCAGGTTTTCCCTGAATTCCCTGACCGTGGCAACCCTGATATTCAAAAAAAATTCTGAAAATTCGCGATTTGCCAGGAGAAATTTGGCAACGCCTGAAGGCTCATACGGCGTTCTTCCTTAGCACGGCAGAATATGCTTGAGTGCTGGAGTGCTAGGCGCAAGTGAGGGGCTCCGTCAAGCGACAGAGTAGCCCGGGGGGAGGGGGAGGGGGTTAGGAGGATGCTGGGCGCTGGCGGCGAGTACGGATAGGGGCATTTTCGGGATGACCGCGCTAGGGGACGGGCGGAAGAGGAGCCTCTGTGCAGGAGCCTGGCTTGGGGCAGTCGAGCGAGCGATATGGGTGGGGACGGCCGGACCCGGCCCCATCAGACCAGTTCCGCGCCTCCGTTCTCGTGCTTTTCCCCGTTCGAGTTTTCCCGCTTTCCCGGGCTCCCGGCTTTTCCGCTTTCCGGGCTCGCGGTGATCCTGGTCACGCTGGCCGGCTCGGTGACCATGAGGAACGACGCCAGGCTCGCCAAGCCGGACCCTCCCGCCTTCAAGCCCCCCGGCCCGACCATCCCCGGCCCCGCCACCGACGCCTTGGTAGGTAGGCAAATTTCTCAACTTTCTTCCTTTTCAGTGCTCTCATTTTCTTGTTATCAAACGATCCCGAAATAATTCCCATTTCCGGAAACATATTCCGAGTTGCCAAAGTTACGAGACAGCGCTGGAAAAAAAAACACATTGGATCTAGGGTCCGGACTCTTGAAAACATTGACAAGAAAAAGGACTCATGATTCAATCAGATTTAAGCTTAAATCAAGAACCAAGCCTCTTAATTTAAGCGGATTTCGTTTTGATCCAAGTAAAAATCCGATTGAATCAAGAGTATTTTTTCTTGTCAATGTTTTCAAGAGTCTGGACTCTAGATCCAATGTGTTTTTTTTTTTTTTTTTCCAGTGCAAAAAAGGGTAGGATTTTCTTCTTGAAATGAAAAATGACCAGGAAATCCGCTCAAATTAAGAAGCTTGGTTCTTGATTTAAGCTTAAATCTGATTGAACCAAGAGTATTTTTTCTTGTCGATGTTTTAAAGAGTCTGGACTCGAGATACAATGTGTTTTTTTCCAGTGCTCGGATTTAGTCCCGAGGATCGTCAAATTTGATCAAAAAGTCCCTAAATTTTATCAAATAAATGGTCAAATTAGCGAAAAGCTGCAAATTTCGAGGAAATTCCGAAAATAGCTGAAAATTCCGGGGATTCAGAAGGAAATGGGGAAATGGCAGCACCGTAATGCTTTTCTATGTGTGTGTCTTATCCGAAAATCAGGGTTGCATGTCCGGAGAATAAGCTCCCAAAAAGTTCCCTCTTCTCTCAAAAAGCCACCGTCGAGGGTTCTAGGTACTTTACCGATAAAATCGGGCACCAAGAACGAGAATTTCCTGATATAAAGATCAGGCAATCTCCAGAAACGTTCCGAAAAATTCTGCAAAATGTGGGCGATTACTTGTGGCAATGATCGCGATAAATAGCAATTTTATCGGTTGTTCATCGAGATTATATCGAGATATTATCGCATTAAAAATCGCGATATATGGCGATTAAATCGCTACATATCGCAATTTTTGGTTCGATAAAATCGTGATCAACTTTCGTCGATAAAATCGAGATTAGATCGCCATTTATCGCGATTTTTATTTCGAAAATATCGCGGTAATTTGTCGGGCGATAAACGCGCGATTTTATCGCGATAAGATCGAGGATAATCGTTCAGATGTTGATGATCTTGGCGATTTTATCGCCGATAAAATCGTAATATATAGCGATTTTTCCGTTGAGAAATGCTACTTGGGATGTGCGTATTGTCCGAAAATCAGGGTTGCATGTCCAGGGAAAAAGCTCCCAAAAATTTCCCTATTCATACGTGGTTTTCTCCTAAAATTTTCCTGGAAAATTATCACTGAGATCCTTACCCGGGGTTTTGATTGAAACGGGACTAAAATGAAACCTCATAAAGGAAAAAGCTTGTATAGTAAAATTTAATGCTTGAGTTCAAAAGTGGTTTAGGCGATACAGTAATACAAAGCTTACATTTCTAGTATCTCTATATGCTGCACCTATATTTAGCATCAATTAATACTGAAAATGGAAAATTGTTGATGCTGTAACGCCAAATACATTTTTCAGCTCAAGCTACACACAACTTTTACCAGAAGCTTGTATCATCATAAAAGGTTCTATGTTAGCCGAAATAGTCAATGAAATCCCAAATACCTGAGAAGGCCAGAAAAATACTCTTTTATGGGAGGTTCTTTCCAATTTCCCTGCGCGGAGAAAGAAAACTCAGTCCATAAGGCACTTCAAAGTTTTCTGCCCAGTTGCTTGAATTTTTTGGGTATAAGGAACCCGTTTCGGTTCAGATGAAAACACATTATTTTTACGGAGAACTTCGGTTATTTTTACCGATTTGAGTTCCTTCGACCAGAAACCTAGTTTACCTGAGCCAAAAACTTCGGTACCCTATGCGAGCCGAAATTTCGACATTGCGACACACGGAAAAAAATTCTCGGCGTTTTTACCAAGGTCCAGTAAAATTACCGAGAAAGTTCAATAATTTTACCGAGATTTCTCGGTAAAATTACCAATTCCATAAATGGTAATTTTACCAAGAAAAAACTGGGATCAAATAGAACCCTGAATTCTTGGTAATTTTGCCCTTTTTTTAGTAAATACACCGAGATTTTTTTTTCAGTGCAAAGTTTTTTCTCCGTTTAACTTTTCGCTGATCGAACCAAAAAAAATACCTGGCTACTTACGTCATGACACCCAGATATTCCATTGATAGGTATTCCTAAATTTTTCTTTAGGTACTTCTCATACCTCCTATCATCGCCTCCCGGGAGTAATCCTGCTCTCAGAGCACCACCTCCCTTATCCCCTACTCCAAATAAGAAAATCCTGACTACGAGTGTGAGAGTTCTCTGAGTTTTCCGTGATTTTCTTTAGCTTCACCGTAATAAAAAATGACTGACTCCGAAGGACAAAAAGTTTCTGTGTGTGAAGAGACAGAGTCTCTTCCTAGTTTGACCGAATAAGTTTGAACTAAACCAGGATTCTCTGACATTTTAGAGAAAATAAAATTCACGTTAAACTAAAGAAGAACTCTTTGCCATGTCTTGTTCCTAGAAAGACACTTAAAAAAAAAAAAATCGCAATTGTGGTCAAAATTTCTTGACTTTCTTCAAACTTTTTCGGTTTTCTGTGATTTTCCAACTTTTCCCCTCTCATACACTTGCAACCGTTCAGAGTTCACTTTTAGACATGTAAAGTTCATGTCTCTCTTTCCGTGTCTTAGTCAGTTTGTGCAGTTCTCTAAACGGAACTAAGCGCCATAGAGGGAGGAAGCGGGTTGGATTGGCGAGTGCTGCGGACCGCGGAGCTCATTCCGTCAGTGGCGTGACGTGAAGGATCGATTATCGATATCTCGCCATTTGAAGCTATGGTAAAGAATCGATTACTAAGGTGTTCGCTGCGAACACCCTGATAATCGACTTTTTTTCATAGGTTTGAGTGGCGTATCAATCGGTATATCGCAAAGCACGCCACGCCACTGCATTCCGTCCCAAGCTCACAATTCTTTTCCATGGCGCTTAGTTCCGTTTAACAGAGAGCGCTATCCGTGATTCTAAAATCCTCGAAGGGACCTCAAATTGGCGCTTAGTTCCGTTCTGCAGAAACAAGTCCAAATCTAAATTCCCGGCGTTTTCTTCCAAAGCTCCCGGCAGGGACAGCAATTAGTACTTGGCTTTCTTAGGAAGTCGAAACTAAAAATTTTCGAGTGGTACTTGCTGTAAAATGCCAAAAGTTCCTGTGCTCTCTGTGGTTTTTTCCGCCAAATGACACTACTGGTTGGGCCCCTGTCGCTGAGACCCCAACCATTGTTCACTGAAAAAACTAAAAGTCTATCCTAGGGTTTGATAAAAAGCACTGTCTCGAATATCTTGCATTGGGAACTAATCGTTGAAACATGATAACTTTAATATTTTAGGAAGCCTTGTTTCATTAATTTACTTTTTTTTTAACCTGTGGGTACGTAAAAATGCTGAGATATTTTTCTGTTTTTTATAAATCGGACAAATTGAGACTCAATAGTTGTCTTAAAGACAAACTACATATAATGGAAGATCTCACGATTGCTTCATTAGCCCATCAAAACGGATGAAATACAGAATCTCATGCAATAAATGTCGGGTTCGATTCCCGGCCAGGCGACCCGAGTTTGATAGTCTCTAACAAGGGTTGCCTCGGACTGGTTCAATAGGGACGGAGGAGGGTTGGGACTTAAAGCGCAGGATTAGCCCTTGTGGGCTACTTGAAGTAGAAAAAAAAATAAAAAAAAATGTAAAAAAATAAAGTCTATTCTCTTAAAAATTATTCAATTTATCAATGAGGTGCGCTAATTTTCAAAAAAATTTGGGGAAGAATCATGGACCGCACTCTTGCTGAAGGGGCACTCCACATCTCAGACACCCCCCCCCCCCCCACCGGTCACGGTGCGTCCTGTGTCATCCTTACATTACCAATCCTCATCCTAAGGAGGCCAATGTTTACGTCTGCCTTGCACGATTCTAAAGTTCAATGAAAGAAGGACATAAAAGGAATTGGGGGTAGGGGGGCGGCAGGGGGGGGGGGGGGCTTAGTGAATAATTCCGAGTTAAGAGATCAACTGCCACTCCACAAGAGCTCTCGAGCAATATCAATAAACGTGTACATCACATAAGTTTGTTTAAGCTCTGCCCGCGGATAAAAATACAGAGTACTCAGGAGAATGAACAAACCAACTTTTTGGTCAAAATTTGATCCGACGCCAACTTGACGTGAGAGCACTTTTTCCCGGTGCAAAAATCAATCTGGACTAGGAGCACCGTGCACGTTAAATGAGAAAACAATAACAAGACCGAAATAGAATGCGCTCCTTGTAAACAAATGCAGTCAGTTCTTTCAATTTGCAAGGAGATACTGGAAAAAGCGTTGACCCTCTCTAATGCTGGTTAGTTTCACTTCACTATTTTTGGCCCAATTAGACGCTGGGAGCAGAGCAATAAAATTTCAAGCGGCTATATGATTCATTAATTTTAACAAGAGTTAAAGGGCACGACGACACACGAGCTGGGCGCGATTTTCGGTGAATCGTCTTTTCATTTGCTTCTCGTTTACTTTCAATTGAAAATTGAGCTTCCTTTTAAGAAAAGAAGGATAAAAATAGAATTTTTTTTTAGTTTTTAAATTACATATTGAACATTTTTGAGGAGCTGTAGATTCATTATGAATATACATACGTTGTCCGAAAAATAACAAAACTGACTATGGTAAGTTGGGCAGCAAGCAATTCTGCCATGCTAAGGAAAAATGCCGTAGGAACATTCGAGAGTTGACACTTTTTTCCCTGGATAAAAAGTATATTTTTGAGGAATGTTGTGCGTTTTTTTCCTTGAATTTTTGATTTTTTGGATTAAATTGTGTGCGAAATTTTCTGAAAAATTCGGGGGAAAATATTCACAATTTTCCCAGTAAATAATTTTTTATTGGATGAAATATGGCAACGCTTGATGGTTCATACGACGTTCTTCCTTATCACGGCAGAATTGAACCGTGGTCAAAAATTTAAGATAGAATAACTTTTAAGAAAAACCCTTTAAGCTGGACTCACTTGTTACAAAAATGAAAAATTTATGAGAGTCTTACAAGAAAAGGGGGAAAACTGGATCTTTCCTCCATTTTTTACGAAAAAATTTCAAGCCGAAAGCTCACTTTCAGTAATCCGTTACCTTCGAGTTCGGGGGTAAGTCTTCAGTTATTTCGTGGGCTTCGGTTAACGTTTGGCAACGTTGAAAATTTATGCGTACTCTCGTCTACTGTTCTAGGTGGAGGAGCAGCTGCGAAATTTGGACGGGATCCGAAAAAGCGCGGCAAAGTGCGAGCTTAGCCTGGAGCACATTGGGCGCAAGTTGGAGGGCATCGAGTTCCGGCTGTCGCGTCTGGACGCCACCGTGCAACAGCGCATGGACAAAATGAATGGGGTAATTGTCGCGTTACATGGACTGAATACATCTAACGGCACTGAATTCGCGATACCGGATTATAAGAGTTAGAAAATCTGCACTTAGATAAAATATCATAGGATGACTTGCGAGAGCTTAAGAGGACATGTAGTCATAGTTAGGTGGTCAACGCGAAGTAAGTTTCTTAGCTCATGCCGTAGGGCACGTAGGGCTAGAAAAGTAAATTTCAGGCTGCATTTTATCAGCCATCTGGGGCACAGATGAAACAAATATAAAGAAATGTGATGGTGCTTCTGAGTGTACCAACATCAGGACCATGAGTTTTCCTGCACTGGAAAAAAAAACACATTGGATCTAGAGTCCAGACTCTTGAAACATTGACAAGAAAAAGGACTCTTGATTCAATCAGATTTAAGCTTAAATCAAAAGGAAATCCGCTTAAATTAAGAGGCTTGGTTCTTGATTTAAGCTTAAATCTGATTGAATCAAGAGTATTTTTTCTTGTCGATGTTTTTAAGAGTCTGGACTCAAGATCCAATGTGTTTTTTCTTTCCAGTGTCAGTGGATAAGTGTATCTGCAGATGAACTATGAAGAAATGATTCCTTATTGCAAGCTACGGTCAAAATAAGACATGATACCACTAAAGCGATTCTCTCTTGAGATCCGATTCTATTACCTCTTAATACATTTGAAGAAGCAAAACTGCAAATGTTACCTGGGGGAATTTCGGGGCTTAGACACTAAATTGTACAGTCAGAATGACATTTTAGACTCTGGTGGGACATTCCGTCGCTTGGGTGACAAAAGGGCGTAACTGCACTTTGCGAGAAACCCTATTGTCCAAAAGTCTTAGCGCTTTCCTGGGCTCTCTTTAAGTGCATAGTTACGCCCTTCTGTCAGCCAAGCGACGATTTAAGGGATAAAAATCTTAATCTCTGGTTAAAATTCAAAGTAACAAGGTGATGGAACGGTTCTCAATCCACACCATTGTGAGGGAAAATCAAAACTTGAAAAACCAAAAATCAGAGGTAAATATACAAAATTTTGTAGTTAAATTTTGGCAGATGCTCAAGGTACACGGCAAATACCGAGAGGTTGGACGATACCAAGAAGTGATAGAACCAGACCTCGAATAGGTGTAGTTTAAATATAATTAGATTTAAACAATACAGCATAACCTTTTCCAATGGTTCTAGTGAAAATAAATCGTAACTTATCCTGTCGTGCTAGGAAAGAATGCGCTATAAGCCCTGGAACGCAGCAAAATTTTCATTGATGAAATGAGAATATTCTAGGGAAATTGTTCACATTTTTTGTTCGAAATTTACTAATAATACTACGGATCAAAAGCGAGTAAAATTTACCAATTTTTTCAATTTTTGAGATAATTTTATTAGTGAGTATCCGAAAATTTCGAAGACAAACATTCTGAACTATACTCAAAATTAACTATTTTATCGGTGAAAATTCGAAAACATTCGGATGTTCCTACCGCGTTTTTACTCACATCCGTATCTCATGAACTGTACTCTCTGATACGCCAGTCTGAATTCGTCTATTTTCACGGGGTAATTCCGGGGAGCATCCCGTAAAAGTTTGAGGGTATATCGAGGTCCTTAAATGTTGATCAAATGCAAAACGGTTCTGCAATTTTTGTTTTATTACAAATTGATCCCATTTGGTGAATGGGCTTGTTAGTTTTGAAATTCATCATTCTGATGTACTGAAATGATCCGCACAATGGTATTGTATTGAAAATAACTTCATGCACGCATGTTCAACTTTCTGCATGCATCAGGTCACTTCAGCATACCTAACTGAATAGCCGGATCTACGCGTCAGTCCATTCGTCTTGAGTTTAACCAGAACTCCTAAAGTTTTTGGTCCCGCCTGATTGTAAGCGACAACTCTTTTAAAAGCCCCTTCATCAATTTTCTCTCACAATTCAAAGCTATCGGTCATTAATCATTGATTAAGAACAGAGCCCCCTTGAATAGGAATAAAACTTGACCAAAATCTATCGGCAGAAAAACTGCAACCTAGTAGCTTTGTTTTTATGCAAGCATGGTTGCCGCCTGTAAAAAATAATTCACTGATCTACGACGAAAAAATAGTTGATTCCAGACTAGCTGAGACTTTTTCAACAAGATCGGCAAGGGTGGAATTCGTGGCTGCCACTACGCAACAATCGCACTTGAACGGCTTAAGTGAATAAAAGCATTAACGACAGAGGAATCTCGTAGCACTTGGGTTCTTTTGTAATTGAGTCGTTCGATTGCGAGCTGATTTGCCGACGAACAAAAACCAGGCCGGCGTTTTCAGCGAAGCACAGATGGAATGGCATAGCTGCCTAGATCCTGAAATAAGCGGCTGATTTTGCGAAGGAATGACGCGAGCTTATGATGTTTTTGGCGGGCGATTGGCAATCGGCTCGATTGAGGGAAGACGGAAGGTTGGGGTCGCGCATGCCGGAGTCTTGACCGCGCGCCCTGCTCTAACTCAAAGTCATGTCCAGACTCTACTTGACACGAGAGAAATGGAGCTGGGGTCACTATCCAAGAGACGGATATCGACAGCTCATTAGAAACGTTGCTCTTGCTCGAGTAGTGTAAATGTTCCATACGCCGATGTCTTCCATGAAGGCGTTGCAAAATTTACAAACGCGAACAAAAGCTTGCACTGAAAAAAAACTCCGACCGTGGGAGCCGCAATTACGGCTATATAGACATACCGTCCGTTCCGAGCTCAAAGGCCGAAAATTCCGGATGCTGGAGCCGTAGCTTCGGCCTCTGAACCCGGAGCAATCGAAGCTACGCCTACAGCACCCGGAATTTTTGGGCTTTGAGCCCGGAACGGACGGTATGTCTATATAGCCCGTAATTGCGGCTCCCACGGCCGGAGTTTTTTTTTCAGTGTGATCAGTCCTGATCAGTCCCTGACACATTTTGGTGAAATTCCCTGACAATTGAAGATATGCCGGATCCCAAGTAGCAGTAATCGCGATAAATAGCGATTTTATCGGTTGGTTATCGCGATTATATCGGTGGCAATACATCGAGATATAATCGCATTAAAAATTGCGAGATATCGGCGATTAAATCGCTACACATAGCGATTTTTGGTTCGATAAAATCGCGATCAATTTGCGTCGATATAATCGAAATTAAATCGCCATTTATCGCGATTTTTATTTCGAAAATATCGCGATAAATTGTCGAGCGATAAAATCGCGATTTTATTCCAACAAGATCGAGGATACTCGCTCAGATGTTGATGATCCTAGCGATTTTATCGCCGATGAAATCGCAAAATATCGCGATTTTTTCATTGAAAAATGCTACGTGGGATCGTGAAAAAGATACATAATCAATCATATGAAATCAACTCTAAAGCTCAAAAAAAGCTCTCAAAGTTGAGGCCGTAATGGAGGAGGTATCCCACGCTACCCTGTGAGTCCACCTCTATAACTGGTCAAACTCTCTATGCAAAGTTAAGGAGCAAATACATTAGCAAGGTTACCGTGTTTTCAGATTTAGAGTCCCCAAATAAGTGGCAACCCTATTAATGTATTTGCTCCCTATCTTTGCGTGGAGAGTTTGCCTTGATAGAGTTGACTCTGAGGGTAGCTCGGGATATCCTCTACATGACAGCCTCAACTTAGAGAGCTTTCTTCGAGCTTTGGAGTTGAGTTCAGAGAAAACCAATGACACCATCGTGTTTTTCGCGAAATTTTACGTGCGTGCAAGTACTTTAATCGCAAATTCCTCACGCATGCAAGAGCTCCAATCAGTCATGGACATCTATTCTCCGAAAAATCGGCTGAATTCGAAAAAAATACATGGTTTTCGATTTTCCATGTTGTTTTCCATAGTGAATTCAAAAGTGGTCGTCGGGTGTATCCCGGGTAACATTTTTCAACGGAGAAATCGCGATATTTTTAAATTAAGTTGCGATTCTTTTACGACTTTTTGGCGATAAAATCGCTAGGGTTATCAACGTCTGAGCGATTACCCTCAATCTTGTCGCAATATTATCTCTATAAAATCGCGTTTGATAAAATCGAAATTAATCTCAATTTATCGCGATTTTCGTTCGATAATATTGCGATAAATCGCCGTCGATGAAATCGCGATTTTATTGCAAATTTTTGTGATAAAATCGCAATTTTTAATTCGGTAATATTGCAATAAATCGACGTCCATAAAATCGCAATACGTTCTCCGATCAAATCGCAACTTATCTCGATCACTACTACTTGCGTGATTTGATTGGCTGAAAAAAGCGCGGGAAGATCTGGTGGTCAGTTGGTCACGCACTTTTCCTATTCAATGCGGACTCTCATTTCTCTTTGATGCCCACCTTGATGGATAGCTAATCTGCCGTACTGAGGAAAAACGCCGTATGAACATTCGAGAGTTGCCAAATTCCTCTTAGAAAATAGTTATTTTTGAAGAAAGCTATGACTATTTCTCCTTGAAATTTTCAGGAACTTTAGGTGAAATTGCGAACAAAATTGTCGGAAAAATTGGAGGAAAAATCTTTACACATTTTCCCGAAAATTGGTGATTTACCGAAGAAAATTTGGCAACGCCCGAAGGTTCATACGGCGTTTTTCCTTAGCACAGCACTGGCGTGCTAAGGAAAAACGCCGTATGAACCTTCAGGCGTTGCCAAATGTCCTTTCATAGACCGCGAATTTTCTGGTAAACTTGTGAATATTTTCCTCCCAATTTTTCAGATCATTTTTTTCACAATTTCACCTGAAGATTCTGAAAATTTCAAGGAAAAACATTCATAACTTTCTTCAAAAATGAACATTTCATCGAAGTAAATTTGGCAACTCTCGAATGTTCATACGGCGTTCTTCCTTAGCACGGCAGAGCAGTAATGGGCTGGGGATTCGGGGACATATGCGAGTGACCCTCGGGCTACGATACACGGGACGAGCATATGTGGTGCGGGCTGACTCTTGGCTCCGGGACGGGACGGGAGCTTGGCGTACGTGAAAACAATCGGCGAGGATAGGGCCCGGGCCATAGGGGTGGAGTGGGATTGGGGCCCCGCGGGAAGTGGGGGCGACACCCAGGGATCCGCGCTCACAATGACGGCTCTCGCGCCACGGCTAATTGGGTGAATTCTCCGAGCCCATAAATCATCAATTAACATCTCCAATTAAAAAAAACGACAATAATGAGAACGTAGGCCCGAGCTCCCCGCGGCCCCGAGAGCCCGCCTCTCGTCCGCGCTCCAACCCCGATCCCTGGACCCTGCCGGGGATGCTGCCCCTGGCCGAGAGGGTGGCGAGGGTGCTTCCCAGTACTCCCTAGCGTCCCTTTATACTGAGAGTCAAGACAATGTGAATCCATTTCTGATTGGTTCCCGTATTTTAGACCTTCACAGTGTCACAAACGGGAATGAAGATTAAATTTTCACAGATTGCAAAGATTATAATCTGGAATGGATCAGGGAATTCCGGGTTCGGCAAGGAACAAACGGAATGAGAGAAAGAACGGAGAGGGGAATTTGAGAATGGGCCGATCAAAGATCACAAAAAACGTTGAATTTCTGTAATCTTTATTCCCGTTTGTGACTCCATGAGGGGGTGTCGTCTTGACTCTCAGTGTATAGGGATTCTAGAACTCCGAGCTGAGGAAAAACGCCGTACGAGCCTGCAGGAGTTGCCAAATTTTCCTCGATAAAACACGAATTTCCTCGTCAACTTGTGAGTATTTTTCTTCCGATTTTTCAGACAAGTTTGCTCGCAATTCTACCGAAAAGTCCTGAAAATTTCAAGGGAAAATATTCGCAAGTTTCCTCGAAAATTAACATTTTATCGAAGGAAATGTGGCAACTCTCGAGTATTCATACAGCGCTCTTCCTTAGCACGTCAGAGTACTCCCGTGCTAAGGAAAAACGCCGTTTGAGCCTGCAGGGGTTGCCAAATTTCCCCTAATAACACAGTTATTTTTTAGAAAAGTTATGATAGGGTTGCCACAGAATGAAGTAAATGAAATTCCCTGAAATTCCCTGAAATTCCCTTGATTTCCCTGACACATCTTGGTAAAATTTCCTGGTAATTGTAGATATGCCAGATGTTTAAAAAGACATAATTTCAATTAGTTTTCACGCAAAATCTATTGGTTGAAACGTCAAACTTATAGTTTAGAAAGCAAATAAAGGTGATTTGAAAATTTTTCCCCGACAATTCCAGGTTTCCCCTGACTTTTTAAAATTCCCTGACATTTCCCGGCATTCCCTGACTGTCACAACCCTGCCCTCATAACACAGTTATTTTTGAGGAAAGTTACGAATATTTTTCCTTGAAATGTTCACATATACTTTTAATCAAACTGCGAGTGAAATTCTCTGAAATATTGGGGAGGGGGGAGGGGAGAATCCAACAGTTTCCTTAAAAATTAGTATTTTATCGGAGGAAATTTGGCAACGCCTGGAGGCTCTTACGGCGTTTTTCCTTAGCACGGCAGAGTAGCGTGGCATGCCTTGTGATATATGTAGATTGATCTGTCATTTAAGCCAAGGGAAAGGATCGATAAACAGGGTGCTCGCAACCAACACCTTAACAATCGATTCTTACCACAGCTTCAAATGGGGGGAAATATCGATAGTCCATCATTCACCGCCGCGCCAGCCGTGCCGAGGAAAAACGCTCTATGAGCACCCGAAGAATGCCAAACTTCCCCCGATACATTATTTATTTTTGAGGGAAGTTATGAATATCGCCGGTGAAACTATCAGACCAGGTATCTCGGTTCGCGACGTTGCAAACGTCCTATCATACTTTATTATTTCGTCGCCTACCTGACATAAAGGCGTAACTACATTCTGCAATGAACCGTGTCTTCCGTACAATGCAATGCTTTTCCGGGCTCATCTCAATGTGTAGTTACGCCCTCATGTCAGACAAGCGACGATTTATAAGGAAAACTACTTAACGTCAATTTTTGAAAATGACCGTGATTTTTCTCTGTTCTTCTACTTATTTCTCATTCCTTCTTTTCCTTCCTCTCTCATGAACCGGAAAGCATATACTACAAAATTTGAATAACTTGAGGCGATTTTAACAAAAGTTATCGTGTTTACACTAAATACACCGATAGAAACCGTCGTACTATCACATGGGGGATGATACCACTATTCGACCACATAGGAGCTTGTGTTGCCTAGACAAACAATTGAAGGCAAACTGACACGACAAGACGTTTAAGTAAACTCTTCCCGTTTGGTAAAAAGCTCCTGTATGTGTGTGTACCCTTTCGACGATACCACTATTCGACCACGCGGGAGCTCGTGTTGCCTACACCAGAATTGTAGGCGAACTGACAGGACGTTAAAATCCCGTTTGGTAGAGATTCTTGAGTGTGCTTAGAGTAAACGTGTAATTTCACGACGATACAACTATTCCACTTCTTTCTCATTTTTTCTTTCTCTCTCTCTCTTACCATCTAGAATCGCATTAACGGTGACTTTGTTTCACATGATTTTAGACTTTCCTTAACAAAGCGCTGAAAGAGGACCTGGCTTTTGACCAACTCTCCCGAAAATTGGATGCACAGTATGAGAGAATAAGCAGAAAAATTGGATTTCTGGAAGCTGCAAACGACAGATTACAGGTGCGTAAACAGTCTCACGGATTTTCCCATGTTTTCCCTTCACTTTCATGTTTTAATTTAAAATTAATAGGACGCACTAAAATGCTGTAAAGAAAACATGATGAGGTTTCTCTTAAGATAAAAAACGTCAAGAAATAACGTACACTAGAACAAAAGTCGCTTAGATCTAGAGACCAGCCTCTTAAAAAACTTGATAAGAAATAATACTCTTGAATTAATGGTATTTTCGCTTGAACTCGAGAGCTAAGCCTCTTAATTTAGGCGGATTTCCTTTTGATTCAAGCAAAAATGCAACAGAGTCAGGAGTATTTTTTATTGTCAACTTTTTTAGGAGTCTGGACTTTAGAATCAAGAGACTTTTATCCCACCGATAGCTACGATTTGGAGATAAAATCTGAGCAATATCCACCATAAAATGTTGCGGACAACAATAAAACTCTTGCAAGCTCTCACCGCGCCCAACGAACGCTCCAAAAACAGTTCGTAGGATTCTCCGGCATAAAAATCGTGACGTCAGCACAAATTAAGAAGCTATAAAATCATTCTCTTTTTCGCTGTAAAAATTAACAGCAGCTGGAGGATCCCTTTGGAGCGAGAACATTGAAAATTATCTAGCCACCCAATTGCGCGCACACTCGTAAAAAATAAAATGCATCGGCCGGGCAATGAGTATTGGGTGTTGCCAGATTGGCTTTTTTCCTTTTTTTTCAGTGAAATATCACTTTCACGTGATTTCGAATAAGGATTCGTTGTTTAGAAATGATTTTCGGCAGGCAACGAGCATGCAAGTGAACAGGGTTGCCACAGAATTTGGAACAGAACATAATTGGAAAAAAAAACTAAAACCGCTGGAATTCCACAAATTCGTATAGGGCTGATCTGGGCCCTCACAAATCGGCACCCCTCCTTTTTGAAATTTTCCTCCGTATCAAAAATAAAATTCGGAAAAAGCAGAAGAAAAAAATTCGTTTTTGATAATCTCACGAATGCGTTTCTGAATTTAGGTTCATTCTGTTGTTGTAATTGTTGATACATTCCATATAAATTGACCCCTCTCTTTCCGATTTCAGACGGCATCCGATAGCATACAAAGTCGAATCGAACTCCAAGAGCGGAGCATCAAGACGGAGTTCTCGAACATCTCGGCCGCTCTGAACGAGACCAACCGTCACAGTTTGGAAACGCGAAACAAACTCATGCAAGTAATACATCTTACAGCGAGATACATACATGATTTATACACGTCTAACGACTCTTATATTGCGGGGACGGATTCAAGGCGAGGGGGGGGGGGGGGGGGTGTGTCAGTGGCTAAACATTTTCGAGTTCAACCGCGTTGTAAACAGCGGATAAAGTTTGATGACAAATGCATGGTGTCTAGTAACGGAGGATATACCAAAAAGCTCCATTATTCACGGTTGCATTATCCGAAAAGTGATGTCACATGCCACTGACTCGAACGAGCGAACGGAGAGATCTACTGGGCTGTAGTTTACACAGGGCTTAAGAAAGTACTGAAGGCCTTCTGGGGACGGGACGGCCAAAAGCGGTAAAAAAATAAAAAATGCGGCGATTAACGGTGTCCCAATGATGGTTTGGCATTCAAAATTCTGCCGAATTTTTAGACATTTTTTCGAGGGCATCAAAAATTTGACAAATTACTGTCAAAATTGAGACGGACTAATAACGGAGACAGTAGTGAAGACAGTACACTGGGAAAAAAACACATAGGATCTAGAGTCCAGATTCTTGAAAACATTGATAAGAAAACATACTCTTGATTCAATCGGATTTTTGCTTGAATTAAAACGAAGTCCGCTTAAATTAAGAGGCTTGGTTCTTGATTTAAGCTAGATTCTGATTGAATCAAGAGTACTTTTTCTTGTCGATGTTTTTAAGAGTCTGGACTCTAGATCCAATGTAGTCCAGGCGCCTGGTAGCTAAAAATGAGGCTACCTGGAATTTTGGGTACACAGCGATTTTTTTGGCTTACTTTATGTTTTTTGGGTCGCTGAATCCGAATCTGAAGTTTCCGCACGCGTATCTGGTGAGCATTTTCCGCTATTTTGAAAAAATGGCCTAAAAAGGCCTTTTTTTGCGGTTTTTTTTGATATAGCGGCTACGGATGAGGAAAAGTCCCGGATTTAGCTAATGTTTTGAATAGCTGACAAAATTTGGAAGAAAATGGTATATGAATATGCTAGGTTTGCTCAAAAATTGAGGAACCTCGGATTTCGGAACTTTAGAACGCTTCGGAACTTGGCTGACCGCGGCGCGGCAAGCCGGATCGCGCGTTGACGGGTGCGCCGCGAAAACGTGAATAGGCGCGATGTTCACGATGCTGTATCTTCCTCAATTTTTAAGCAAACCTAACATATGTATACACCATTTTCTTCCAAATTATGTCAGCTATTCAAAACATTAGCTAAATCCGGGACTTTTCCTCATCCGTGGCCGCTATATCAAAGAAACCGCAGAAAAAGGCCTTTTTAGGCCATTTTTTCAAAATAGCGGAAAATGCTCACCAGATACGCGTGCGGAAACTTCAGATTCGGATTCAGCGACCCAAAAAACATAAAGTAGGCCAAAAAAATCGCTGTGTACCCGAAATTCCAGGTAGACTTACCAGGCGCCTGGACTAATGTGTTTTTTTTCCAGTGTATGAAAAATGTTTCAATGAAGGCAGCTTCTCATTACAGGATTTTTCTTGAAGCGATACATTTGTCTGCGGGGGATGAAGGACATGAGGAAAGTCGGCGCTCCAAGTTGGAAAATACATGAAAAATTAGCCAAATTCGCTCAGTCTTCAAAATGAGAAAGATAATCTTTCAAATTTTGTTGAAATTATAAGATACTTCACGGTCCAAAAATGTCCCATACTATGAGTATGACTTGTTTACAAGGATTTTTTAAGTTAACACAAAAAAGAGGATATGTTGGTGGAGGGAAGACTTTAGCTTGTCAAAACTGAAAAGGTTGTGACAAAGATGACTTTTCCGAGGACAAGTCGATTTCAGATTCATTTATTTTTCAATGAGGAACCGAAGATTGTACAGAAAAAATTATGCTCTTGATTTGGCTCTAATTTTTCGTTTCATTACAGTCTTTCCAGAATTCAACACTGACTCAAGAAGAAAAACTGAAAGTAGCCATAAAAAATTTGGAGAGCAAAATCGGAAGTCCTAACTGTACTGTATCATCAATTGGTCCGAAGGATTCTACGAGAGGAACCAGCGGATCGAGTGATCAGCCACCCAGAAGAGAGGGCGGTGACAGTTTAGCAATGAATTTAATAAAAAAGGTAACCATCTCAAAATATTATTTTGATAAAATTTAGGATACATAGTACGTTACACGTGCACTACGATTCACCTGACGGCATACCTATACATACAATGATGTCGAATGTGTTAACCAAAAATAAAGAAGTTAATCGTACATCGACATCAGGCACGTAGCCAGAGGGGGGGCTTGGGGGGCTCAAGCCCCCTCCGAAAGCAACAAAAGGGGGGAAAAGTGAAGAAAAGGGGAGACAGAAAATACAAAAAGGCGAGAAAAGAGGAAGTTTGAACTTTCAAAATGCGTCGAAATCTATTTAAAATTTCACAAATTATCTAGATGCGTTGAATGCAACAATTTGAAGGTATCGAAGGCTGAAAGTAAGAATTGATACGTAATTTTTCGGCAGAAATTGATGGAAAATCTGCGTCGCGGAAGCCTCAGAATGCGTCCAAATAGAATCAAAATTTCAAAAATTTGCAGCCCCCCCCCCATCTGAACTGGGAGTTATTCCATGCCCCCCGAACTCCCCCTCAGCCGTGGAGGGAGGGCAGAACCCTACTCATCCCACTGAGCCCCCCTCGAAACAAAATCCTGGCTACGTGCCTGATCGACATACAACTCAAATTAGTTCTGGAAAATCAACTTAAACGAGGTCAAGATTGTTGACAATGCACCATGTAAGACGTTAGTTCAGCCTGATAGGCTACGAGTTTTTCTAGCATTCGACTGCTCAACTCGCAAAACGCGCATTTTTCACCGAAATCGGCCTATAGGCCAATGTTTAGGCCAGTGTTAGACCCGAAAACGATTAAATTATGATGCATTGGACTTCTGAGGGTACCAAAAATTCGAGGTCAGAGGTACACATCGACAGTGAAACTGCAGAGACATGTATCTCGATTTGCGGCGTTGCAAATCTCCTATCATACTATATTTTTTAAATGGAAAAATATTCGAAGTTGTTTCTAGAAATGACCGTGATTTTGTGTCTGTGTATGAAGAACAGTCTGTGATAATTTCGAGCATTTAAGTTGTTTTGATCTCCTTTGATAAAATAAAGTGAGTGGAGATTTTGAAACACCACAAACGAAGCCTGCGTTCCTGCAGTTTCATCGGCAATATGATATGATGCAAACACTAATAAAACAATATTTGTTTCAGGTGACGGCCTTGCATGATGAATTTAAGCGTCACGGTGACAGAGTGGAGTCATTATTACAAGAAACATTATCAATAGCCAATATCACTAAGAAGAAAATCGTACTGCTGTCGAATGAGCAAAGAGAGATGCAGAATGAATCTTCTCAAAGTGAGTAAATAAATACCGCAGTAAAAAAGGGAATGTTTTAGATACATTCATTGAATTAGCACTTAACTGATACCCTACTTTCTGCGATTGATATTATACCTATGGCTAAACCAAGGTTTGTTGGAGATGAGAATGGAAGGGGGATGGTGCAGGTACTTAGAAACCAGATGATGTCAACAGAGGCACGCTTTCCTTGGGAAAGAGGTCTTAAGAAATTTTCAAGTCGAAACTTTTGGCCAAACTTTGATCCTGATACACCCTGTGTCGCATGTCATGAACCAGGGTGTCAAGTTTTTTTTTTACGAGTATTTGGGAAAATCCTGATTTTCCCCGATTTTTGACTGATAAATCCTGATTTCATAATTTTTCCAAATCTTGATCAAATCCTAATTTTTTGCGGAGACAATTGGCGAATGTAATTTCACAAAAATAGCTCGATAAAAAAATCTGATCGGACGGCCGACTTTTCTCAAATCCTGATTTTACGACCGATTATTCCTCAAATCCTGAAGAAATCGGGACTAAATCCTGATTGACCACAAATCCTGATAGAATCTCGAAAATCGAGAAAATCCTGATACTAGACACCCTGTGAACAAATCAACTGCATTTAATGTTTGATCTTTCAACTACTAAATTCATTTCAACGACGACAGATTACATGGAGGTGGCGCTTGAAGCACTCTTAAATCTAGTGAAGAGGAGGATGAGTGAACTGGAAGAGCAGATCGAAACCAAGTCTCACGATCTGATGAACGCACAGCAATCGTTTACAAAAAGTTGCAACCGAATACAGGAAGACGAAGAACGAATAGAGCTTCGACTTACATTTGTACTAGAAAAAATTCTGGACACCTGTGACAACCGGTAATCTCGTCATTTCATTCTTAACAAAATGTTTCCATCACCCAAGTAGCAGTGATCGCGATAAATAGCGATTTTATCGGTTAGTTATCGCGATTATATTGGTGGCAAAAAATCGATATATTATCGCACTAAAAATTGCGATATATAGCGATTAAATTGCTACAATCGCAATTTTTGGCTAGATAAAATTGCGATCAATTTTCGTCGATACAATCGAAATTAAATCGCCGTTTATCGCGATTTTTAATTCGAAAATATTCCGATAAATCGCGATTTTATCCCGATAAGATCGAGGATAATCGCTCAGATGTTGACGATCCTATTGATTTTATCGGTGGTAAAATTGCAATATATCCCGATTTTTCCGTTGAAAAATGCTACTTGGGCACTGTTACTATTTGATAAGTTTAGTTGTTCCAGTTGATGCAGACTTGAAATCTTAATTTTCCAACCATACTCTTACGAAAATGCAGAAGCATCTGGGTATTTGAATAATCCTCGGATTGGACTACATTTTGCAATTAGGAGCTACGATTTCCGGCTCAGTTAAAAAACAACGCATGCGCCACTGTTTTCCCTGTAGACTTATATGTTTTTTAACGGATGAGCCAGAAATTGTAGTTCCTAATTGCGAAATGTAGTCCAATTGATATGCCTTGCTACCGCAGCTAAACTACGGCGGCTTTAATAATGAGAGGGATAAAATTCATTGGAATGTCACAGAGTTAATTCTTTTATCACTTGACACAAAGCAAATGAAAAAAATAATGGTGTTCCACGCTGAACTTTCTCTTGAGTAAAATTTAGTTTAAATGAATGGATATTCTAAGGATTATCAGGCTAAAATTTTTAAAGATTTTGTAGAGACTGATTGTCATTTCTCATCCCAAAGAGAGCAGTATATTACAGAAGGTAAAAGACAAAATGAAGAGTGACACGGTGTTTGTAAGTAACATCGTATTCCTGATCGAGAAAACCCCATCTAATTGACAGTATTTTCTTTTGGCAAGTAAGTAGGTATTTGGGAAACTATTTCACAAATCTTTGGAAACATTTGTGTACACTCGTTAAGTGAGAGAGGGCAAAATCATAAATTTTTTTTATTGAATCTTTCTTCATGCATGATGCTGTTTAATATAGAACACTGGGAAAAAAACACATTGGATCTAGAGTCCAAACTCTTGAAAACATCGACAAGAAAAAATGCTCTTGATTCAATCAGATTTAAGCTTAAATCAAGAACCAAGCCTCTTAATTTAAGCGGATTTCGTTTTGATTCGAGAAAAAATTCGATTGAATCAAGATAATTTTTTCTTGTCAATGTTTTCAAGAGTCTGGACTCTAGATCCAATGTGTTTTTTTTCCAGTGAAGTATACTGATGAGGAGGAATTCAGTGGGATCTGTAGCTCTCATCTAACCGTATGAGAGAAAATTGCATTAAAAGCTACAGGCTCGAAATACGCTATCAATTGCGGGCTCAGCTGGCAATCAAACCCTATCTCTGCTTTTTCTACTAAAATAATGAGTTGACCCTTTTAAAATAGAAAAAGGAAGATTTGGAAGAGTTTTTCAAATTGAGATTTTTGTTTTTGCTAAAATCTACCAGGAGTGTGGAGCTGAACGAGCAAGTTGAAAAGCTGGTGGAAGAACTTAAAACGCAAGGCAGAAATACGGCGAAGAATATTGCACACACGAATAGCCTAGTAGTGAGACTGGATGAGGAAACAAGCTCAAAAAATAAACACATTGAGGCTTCCCTAGCATTTGTCACCGACAGTAGTAATCAAATTCGAGCAGATATTCAGGTAAAAGTTAATTAGTAATACAAGAAAGAGAGCTGAAAACATATGTAAGGTAAAAATATGTCTAGGTATGTATGGGAAATCCCTTCATTGCAGTCCTGATTCCCAAGCCTAAGAAGCAGTGATGGCGATAAATAGCGATTTTATCGGTTGATTATCGCGATTATATCGGTGGCAATATATCGAGATATTATCGCATTAAAAATTGCAATATATGACGATTAAGTCGCTACACATCGTTATTTTTGATTCGATAAGATCGCGATCAATTTTTGTCAATAAAATTAAGATTAAATCGCCATTTCTCGCGATTTTTATTTCGAAAATATCGCGGCAAATTGCCAAGCGATAAAACCGCGATTTTACCCCGATAGGATCGAGGATATTCGCTCAGATGTTGATGGGCCTAGCGATTTTATCGCCGATAAAATTGCAGTATATCCCGATTTTTTCGTTGAAAATGATACTTGCGAGTTGGGTTTATGATTTCCACTCATATTTTTTTCCCCTTTTTGTACAAAACTTTTAGAAATCAGTCTTGAATGGACAAAAGAAACAAACAGGGCCAGATTTAGGGGGTCATGGGCCGCGGCCCATGGCGGCAAATTTAGGGGGCGGCAAATTTTGTAATTTTTTTCAAAAGTAGGTATCAATAAAAAATATCTGATCCAGAAAAAAAATTACAAACGAGAAAAGGCGAAAAAATCTCTCATTTCCCGAGAGTTAAAGTATAGTAATTTCTAATTTGTTCGTCTTTCGGTGATGCAAGAGATAGCACCTTTCATTAGTCTATTTGAGAGAGAAACCAAACACGCAATTTGGCCTGGAGCGGCGCGGCGCAGAGAGCAATGATGATGAAGACTTGAGATGGAAAGGAGAAGCCCTCGGCGCGCCGGTCAGCATGAAAGACATATTAGCGCCTACAAGACTCCATGAATACTTCACGCATTGCGTCAAACGTAGGGCGGTCAGCAGCGGTTGGCGTGAAACTCATAGTGCCTACGAGACTGCATAGATACTTCACGCATTGCGTCAAAAACAGTGCGGTCAGCAGCGGTCGACGTGAAACGCATAGCGCCTACAAGACTGTAGGAATACTTCACGCATTGCGCCAACCACAGTGCGGTTGGCACGGTGGCGGTAATTAAAATCATTAAACCGCATTCATGTTTATTCATTCATAATTTTTTTGTTCTTTTCTTAAAAATGAAAGGCCTCCTCCACACAGAGATATTTTTACGGAACTTAATTTTCGCGCAAAGTTCTGCGAACTTTTGCTAGTGTTGACAGGGCTTTCACAAAAAATGTGCCCAACACGAGTAAACGCGTCATATGCACCCCTCCTCCCCAAGTACGTTCACTTGGTGGTTTGTATCGATGTTTCAAAACGAATGAGAAGGGGCGGCAAAGTACAGGCGGCCTATGGGCGGCTAGTATGTAAATCCGGCCCTGGAAACAAACAGTGAACTCCAAAACAATGTGTTGATAAGGCTCGTCATTGACTCGTATATATCAACCTCATTAGTTTTCATTTACAGAGATTTTAGTGTAGGTAAGCAGCACATGAAGGGAATTCACGATCCAACACTGCGAGGTCAACCACGCACCTCCACGAGACCGTTTATTGAGAACGTCGAACGAGTTTAAGTTTTTTGATCTGCCACAAGCAAGAATAATTTTTCAAAAAAGTGAAATTTGGGAGCTAGACTATCCTCCATATTGAAAACCAAGTTTGTGATTCTCTATTTTCACCATAAATTTGTAATATGTGTACATTGAGGAGCCATCTTATCGAAGCTATTAATTTTCCCCTTCAAATAGGTACAGCCGAAATGTAAGCTATGTAAAGTTGAGAAGATCATTAAAAAAAAATAGAGATGAATTCTCACGCCACGAAATTTCTCACACACTATCTGGCCTAAAAAATCTTATTGATAAAATTTTGACTGGAATTTTGTAGATTACCTAACAGCTTCCTTTCATTAATTTTAACTATTTTACTGGAGAAGAGGATACCTATTGTCTTTATCTATATTACCATAATTTAAAGTCATGATGTTTCCTTAAACAGGATCTCCGCACAAACATGAATTTCCTCTTGAATGAAACTACTTGCACGAAAACAGACGGAGACAGTTTTGTGGATCATCTGGAATCTCAGGGCTCTGAGAGCTACGATAAACTCAGCGATGGCAGTGAAATGGCAGATGGAGAGGATTTCAGCGAGGAAGACGACAGTGAAAATGAATTTGACTCACACGATGTGATAAAAGAAGAGAAGATCAAGAAAAATATGTAGGTATGGTCAATTGAGCACAGCACAATATCGGCGATTTGAACGAAAAAAAGTAGAGAGAAAAAAAACGAGGAAATATTTTCTCTAACCGTTTTCTTGGTTTTCCATTTCTGATCATTTTAGGTAATTGCAAATTTTCATTGCCTCTTGACCAGAAAAAACACTGGCATTTCAATTAAAATCTACATTCCTTACAGACGAAGAATCCGCCATTCAAAGACCTGGATGAGTAGCAAATATTCAAAAATCTCTGTTTATCTTCTTGTTTCTTCAATTCAGATAAGCAGGTACTTGTAAATATTTGAATATTAGAATCGTATCACTTTCCTAAATCAAATTACGTGTTACTGATAATATTATGAGTGTTCCTCAAGACAAAAATGATTCTACTTCAAAGGAGTCATAATTATTGATTAGTGTGTTATCACGGCATTTCAATATGGTATTTGTATATTTTGTATGTAGCTAATAACTAAAGTTACCTAAATATTGTAATTTATTTTTACAATAGTTATCATTTGATATGAGATTTTCCTTGCAAATAAGTTTTTCCGGTGGTAATTGTAATATAAGTTCAAATTCTACGAATTCCATAGCAAATACAAGAATTAAAAAATATTCAATTGGAAAAATTATTTTAATTAAAATATTCTAACCAAAACATATTATTTTTCTGGCTGATGGTTCATTCTACAGGAAAGCTTTCAGGAAATTTTATGAAAATTTCATCAGTGAAATGCCTTTAACTTTGAGCATTGGTCAAATTTTGAATAATTTTCTATTTGCAAACATCGTGGTTAGATTGATTTGCAATTTAAATTTAGTTCTAATAATTAAAATTTGATACATTATTAAGGAGGAAAACAATATTGACAGCGGATAAAACTTTCATTTGTATTTTTAAATGATATTGCGTAAAAAACGTTTAAAAAGCACACTTCAGTTTGCATTTGGGATGAAATGAGCCAAATGATGCAAATTAACTGAAACTAACATACTGCTAAAGCTCTTAAAAGGACTCAACGATTTACTCAAGGAGGGGAATTATACAGGTACTTAAGGGGACGATTAAATGATGCCCCAATGCATAGTTGTGTAGATGTTAGTGGCATCAGCAGTAAGACTAGTTTGTATTCCCTCTAAATTTCCATTAAACAGAAGACTTTATAATTATTTAAAACAAGGTTTAAATTTTGCAGTATTTAACAATTTTTCATCAGTAAAACATGTTTGGTGTTGTGATTTTTCTCCTATTGATAATTCACCTTGGTCAGCTGAATTCACTGATGTTCAGTGATATGTTGGATTCAAGTCAAAATTACATAACGCAACTTAGTGCCAAAGATGACTGCGGAAAGCCTCTGCATTTAACTCCATTAATTGAAAGCGGGAAAATATCTGAAGCTCAAAATATTTCAAGAGTGACTGACTTGGAGCACAACATTAAAAGTCATGCAGGTTTCTTGACAGTTAACAAACGTTTTAAGACGAACTTGTTTTTTTGGTTTTTCAAAGCAAAATCTAACGATTGGGAAAATTTACCGTTGTTATTGTGGTTACAAGGTGGACCTGGTATGACCTCATTGTACGGCTTATTTATGGAAAACGGACCTTTTGAAATTAAGCGCGAGTCTGCTGATGACTTTTCTCTCCTTAATCGAAAATATGCTTGGACAAATGAGTACAATGTTGTTTATACTGATAACCCAGCAGGAGTGGGTTATAGTCACACTGGCTCAGAGAAAGGCTATGCCACTAATCAAAAGCAAGTGGCAAACAATTTGTACAAAGCCTTAGTCCAATTTTTTAAACTATTCCCAAGCCTACACAGTAACAAGTTTTTTTTGACAGGGGAATCTTATGCAGGCAAGTACATCCCAGCATTAGGATATAAAATTCATTCTGCTAACAAAAAATCAAAATTTCGAATAAACTTGACAGGACTTTTCGTTGGAAATGCATTTTTTAGCCCTGGCGACCAGATGATCTATGGAGACTACTTAAAAATGATTGGCCTTCTTGATGAGAATCAACAACACATATTCAATACATATCAAGCAGACATAAAAAATTAATAGATAAAAAAGACTGGTTAAATGCAACCTTTAAATTTTCAGAACTGTTCTTTAGAAGTATTTACGGGTATCCAACTTTATTTAATAACTATACAGGTTTATCACAACATTATAATTATATTTCTGATTCCCCTGCAGAAAGTGGAGAAAATTATAGAAACTTCATGGCATTTTTGACAAAAGCTTCAACCCGTAAGATGATTCACGTGGGAAATACTCCCTGGGGGGAATACAACACAGTTGCATGGCATCTTAGGGCTGACATAATGAAATCAGTTAGCACATGGCTAGAGGTATTACTGGACCATTACGATGTTTTATTCTATAACGGTCAATTAGATGTAATTTGTGCTTATCCAGGAACAGTCAACGCATTTAAACAGCTCCAGTGGTCTGGGACCCAGGAGTACAGACAAGCAGATAGCAAAAAGTGGTACATCGAGAACAAACTTGCAGGGTATTACAAAAAAGCAGGGAGATTTATCGATATAATGGTGCGGAACACGGGACATATGGTCCCTAGGGATAACCCTTTATGGGCTTACACTTTACTAAATCAGTTTGTATCAAAAAGTTTGTAGCATGTACCTCGGTTTAGAGGAAATCTCACTATGTAAATATATTTTTGTAATGATTTGACTCTTCCTGTCGTTAGTTGTCCTTGTACTCCTCTACAGGGTGCTCAGTAGTTAATGCGCTATACTAACTGTGAGAATAGATTTTTGAGGTCAATATAAGACTTTTTTGTTCTATAAAAGTCTTGTTTTTTTAAGCACTTGAGCCAATCTAAGTTGTGGATTTTTTCCAAAATTTATTTGTACCTTTTTCTTAGAGCATCTAATGTTGGCAAAAATTGAGTTTTGTAATTAGGAGTAATTTTAAGCTTCTCTTGAGCCCAAAAAACAATTCCAAAAGTATGGCATATCAACTTCCGGACACGCTGTATAAAAGACAAATATTTCTCCACGTTTCAAGGTTTCTGTAATTTTTTGTTTCTAAATTGATTCCTAGCAACAATCATACAGTTGAGCTACTTTCGGCAGTAACTCAAGATTAGCCATTGTTTCTTGGTATTTTGCAGCACTATTTTCTGATAATTTCTTGAGAGAGGATTCTCTCAAAGCAGAATTATCACTTCAATATTTATTCACTAGTATCCTAATAATTTTATAATGCTGGAACAGGCAAAACATTTTGAAACCTAGGAGCCCTTATTAGTCCAACCATTATTTCTCCAAACTAGGGCCGGATTCACCAGTTGGTGGCACAATGGCAAACACCACAAATCAAATCTTAGAAAACGATGCGTCCAAGTAAGACATTTCATCTCACTATGAGAACTGCAGGAGGTACCTCATGTTCAAGGATACAAAAAACTATGGTCATCATGGTCAAAAATGATGAAAAAAGATTAGATAACTTGAGAATGTTGGAGATAATTTATTTATCTTTTCATTACCGTAGTTTTGTGCTAACTCCTGACTTGTTTAGAATAAAGTGTCACTTTACTCAGAGAAATTTGCCATCAAACTTCCTGTATTGAAAATCCTCACAACCTAAGCTTAAGGAGCTCTTTGTTGACTGCAGATGGTTGAAATTTAAATCGGAGAGAAGGGGCTTTTGGAAATGATTACCAAAGGATACCCTTTAGAGCTGTAAACTGGAGATAAGAGACCTATATAAATGGAAGACTTTTTCTATCATACTCTTTACAGTAGAGTGATATCATTAGGTGTTATTGAAAGAAATACGTACCTCAGATTTTGCATTCATTTGAAAAATTGTTTGTGCTTTATGCGATAGCTGAGCAAAGCAGGAACTCAAAGTTGCTAATTTCTGGCGTACTGTGTAAACCATACCCGGATCATCACTGTCAAAATCTCCTGGAAAAACAGTACTTAATTAAATAATGCTATGAGTTTTGATTTCAATAAAAAATTTATCAGATGCTAGATAGCCATGAGAAATCAAAAAAGAATCTGATGGCTAGACTGCCTGTTTCAAAATATCAACTACCTAAATATGAGTTACCATTTCCTTTGAAGAAGATGAACAGGGTACTTCTTGTCATACTTATGTCAAAGATCAGGTATCTATGGACCGCGCCACGAAAAGTGGCGGGTGAGGGGCAGAGCCAGTCGGCCGGTCCAGTCTATCGCTGAAGGGTTGAATCGCAGGTATTGGCCCGTAGTTGAGACAGGGTAACGATTGGGCCAGTACCTGCGCTTCAACCCTTAAACGATAGACTGGGCCGGCCGACTGGCTCCGCCCCTCACTTGCCGCTTTTTAGGCACTATAGGCACTGCACTAAGTCAGGAACATACCTAAGGATGCAATAGAGTAGATCTCTGCAGCCCAGATTACTTTTCTAACAGTAAATACTTTTCTCAGGGTAACAAATTTAACTAAAAATCAGTATAGGACTTCATTAGAAAGCAAACACAATGCTGTCTTCACAGAAATTGTATAATGTTACAATCCAAGCTGTGTTCCAATTTTATCAGCCGTTAGCAAAAGATTGAATCTGAAACCCTGATGCGGTCCAGAATGGCTCTTTGCTAACCTTGTCAAGTATTTGAAGGCTCCTAAATATTGAAATCCCTGGTCATAATGGACCTTAAATTTTTGGAGTGAGGATGGAGCATGGAATCTAGTAGGTCTTTGTAAAAGCATATGATGAGTAGCCGGTGTTCCTTCATTACTTACATCATTACAATACTGCTACCTTGTCGGGATAATGGAGCACCTCAGGCAATCCTGAGCGATAGAAGTTGTGTCGGGGGTACAATAAGTTATGTATCCCCCATGTACAATGAAAATACAATATGTTAAGTAGTCCCCTATCCTCCCAAAGCTCTTCAGGGACTAATTTGGATACAGGTAAGTAATGATTCCTAACATTACTTACCTCCTCAAGAAGTACGGTAAAACTTGACAAACTTATTTTTAAAGAAAGGCAAGAGAGGAAAGGATCCTTCTAGAATACACTTGTAGGTACAACATAAATTCGAAGAAACGGCTCCAAACTTCAGTGTATTCTGCAGATCTCGCCGCAAAATTCGTCAACCAGAGGGAGTGTCCCAAATCAAGACAGGCCTTTCAGTTACTTCTTGAATGAAGTTTGAGGAAAGTACAAGTTCGGTATTGAATTGTTTATTTTAAAATGTTGACCTTGCGAACGGGGTAACATATCAGTCTAAAAGTAGAGGAAGATTCATATGAATGAAGCAACTTACCGAGCAAAACATCTAGGTCTACAAACGCTTGATCGAATTCTTTCTCTAAAAAATCAAGCCATCGAAAACTTGTTGAGATGACGGCCATATTTGAGAATGACAGTGAACTTTTGTTTAAAAACTAAAAAGTTAGTGATTGGGTGAGCGACATTCTCCTTTCCTATTTTTTAAAAACTAGTGATAATTTTTTAGAACTTTGATAACACTATCTACAAACAAACACGTAACATCAAAACATTGTTCCTTGTTGATGATGGTGGAACGTTATCATATTCCTTGTTCGTTCCGTTCCACTTCCGAGCGAAATAAAGGCGGTAAAACATTCTCATACGAAATGACCCGCCAAATTTCAAATTGACGGGCTTTTTTCCTGCGAGCGCAAAAGAGAAGGTGGCTGTAAAACCGTGGCATAGCGTGTTATTGGGCCTCCAAAGATATTTTTTACTTCGGAAATGAAGGAAAGTAGCTTTTTGCATAAATAAGCAATCTCTCTATTTATTCATTTTTTTTTTTTTTTTTTTTTTTTTTTTTTTTTTTTTTTTTTTTTTTTTTTTCTTCATTTTCCATTTTCCATTTTAATGCAGGCAGTGGTAAAATACTGTACTACACACTACACATACTTCTCTGCATAGAATTATCCTCATTCCTCGCTTCAAAAAACCCTATAGTCCTCTACCAGGCACATGTAGCCAGAATTTTCTTTCGGGGGGGGGGGGGGGGCTTTACCTGGTAAAGGAGGTCTGCCTTCCTCAGAATGAGGGGGTCTTGGGGTCCCCCCTCCAATATTTTTGGAAAAGCGACTTTTTAGCTTTCGAGAGGGGATAGAGACCCCCAAACTCCCGCCTCCCAACTCCCCGGCTACGTGCTCCCCCTAAACGAGGATAGGCAGAAAAGGTGAGAAATTAATTAATCCAACACAAGTCCTCATACCGAAATTTCAGGTAGTTTATCGTGGACACATTAAACATATCAGCATTTGACTCATTACGTACCTAATTACCCAGTAAACAGCGTTTTTTTAAGTTCATTGGTTCAAACTTCCTATGCATTAGTCAAAAAACCACTGTCTTCTGACATCGGACTGACCATAGAACTGCTATTTCAGTAATCTTTCCAGTGGAATAATTTTCTTCGTGTGCTGAATTTTACTTGAAACTTATAGATGCCAAGCCTCGGAATATAGAGGACATTCTTTGGAGTTCTAACATTCAGCATTTAAGGAACTTGATGGGCAAGGCGCATATGTGCAATTTTTGCTATTTCGAGAAGTACGTGTTTGAAGTTTCGAAATATCAAATAACATGGTGGAAAGAAAGTTCAAATTGACTTTTTGATGCTTACAAATTATAATTTGGGATCGAATTTCTCACAGAATATGCGTTCAGACCAGGGCCAGATTAAAGGGGTGGCCACATGGGCCGCGGCCCATGGCGGAAAATCTAAGGGGCGGCAAAAATTTGCAATTTTTTAAAGTTCAGGTATAAAAAAAAAAATCGGATTTATAAAAACAAAATTACAAACGAGAAAAGGCGCTAAAATCTCTCATTTCCTGAGGGTATAGTAATTTCTAATTTTGTCGTCTCTTAGTGATACAAGAGACAGCACCTTCAATAAGTTGAGTTAAGAAAGAGACCAAACACGCAATTTGGCCTGGAACGGCGCGACTTAGAGAGAAATGATAACGAGGACTTGAGATGAAAAGGAGAAGCCCTCGGCGCGGCGATCGGCATGTAACTCATATTAGCGCCTACAAGACTGCACGAATACTTCACGCATTGCGTCAAACACAGTGCGTTCAGCAGCGGTCGGCGTGAAACTCACAGCACCTACAAGACTGTCGGAATACTTCACGCATTGCGCCAAACAGTGCAGACTGCGCGGCGCGGCGGCGGAAGTTAAAATCATTGATCCACATTTATGTTTGTTCTTTCATAATTTTTCCGTTCATTTCTTAAGAGTGGAAGGCCTTGTCCGCACAGAGATAGGTTTACGGAACTTAACTTTCGCGCAAAGTTCCGTGAACTTTTGCCAGTAGTGTTGACAGGGCTTTCCCAAAAAATGTGTTCAACACGAGTAAACATGTCTTATGCACCCCTCCCCCGCTGAAACGTTCATTTGATGGTTTTTATCGAGTTTCAAAAGGAATGAGTCTCGATAACTCGATAAAAACCATCAAACCCCTTTTGTCAACTCCCTGAAGGGCTTTGGGAGGATAGGGGACTTTGGCGGCTAGGGGTCGCAGAGCGCCAAAGAGCGCTATAAAAGCGACTTTATACATACATACAAAAGGAATGAGAAGGGGGCGGCAAAAAACAGGCGGCCCATGGGCGGCAAGTAGGTGAATCCGGCCATGGTTCAGACTAGTTCTACTTGAAAACATTGATAGCTCAATTTTTTCATAAACTGCAATAAATGCGCCTTCCCCTCCAAGCCCCTCATTCGTAAAATAATCAAGTTTGTTTAAGTGATAGCTGATTTGATTTAAGTTGATGTTGGTATACGCGGGTGGAAAAGTGGAATGTACGGATTCTACGTAGATTTAGAATGCTGCTTTCCTATTTATTGGTCAATTTTGGAATTTATCGACATGTTTGACGGGTTGGGCGTGAAATTTTATGAGGAAACACACCATTGGTTACTCTAATTCTTACCCTGTCCAATAATAAGCAGCTGGAGAGTGTGAGTCATTTCGTCGTTCTTTTGACGTAAGGGTGTACCTCAATTTTCGAGTGAGCCCTCTTCTCCATAAGACTCCATGCCAGTGGCGTGGCGTGCTTTGCGATATATCGATTGTTATGTCATTTAAACATATGGAAAAGGATCGATAAACAGAGTGTTCGCAGCGAACACCTTAATAATCGATTCTTTACCATAGGTTTAAATGGCATACCATTCGATACATCGCAATTCACGCCACGCCACTGCTCCATGCTTTCTGGGGCTCATGTTGAAATAGAGACACGCCCTCGCTCTCACGTCAGAGGAGCGGCGAATCTAGACTTAAAGATTCTAGACCAACTTATCAATTTTCCTTCATTTTAATAGTGTTTGGAAATTCTCTGAAAGTAATTCTGAACGATTTCGGAAGTCAGAATGCTGTAATTTAACGCTTTAAAACTTTTTAGTTTTACAAAATACCCATCCGCAATGATATTAGAGACTTGATATAGGAACTTTGTCAACATGATTGGATGTTTATTTAATCATTTTCTCAGGTGCTTTGACCAGGGATTCCAGCATGGTCAAATTGGCATTTTGATGTATACCATCTAAAAAATCTTGCATGTAAAATCTTGGCATCTTTGACTTAAAAATAAAAAATGAAAAGAAAAAAGGAAAAAGAAAAAAAATGATTGTTTATAGGCATGAGATGAAACACTCATGCATTGAGTCAATTTTCCGGGTTCAGTATTTTGTTTCTGAAAATCACTCAAATTTTGTTGAGATTGTTTACATAAATAGTACACTGATCGACCTGTGATGTATATCAAACAACAGTTCAACGGAGGGGCTTGGAGAACGAGGCGCATAAGTGCAGTTTTTGCTATTCGAGAAACACGTGTGCGAAATTCCGAATTTAGATGGATCCTCATGGCGGAAGGAAAGTTCAAACGGACTTTTCAGTGTTTAAAAATTGGAATTTGGAAGCTAATTTTTCACAGAATGTGCATTCGGACTAGTTTTACATGAAATCACTAATATCTCAATTTTTTCAAAAACTGCACTTATGCGCCTTATCCTCTAAGCCCCTCAACTATAGTTGGAAACCAGGGCAAATCACCTCAAAACTTATTTTCAAATTCCTTAAGGAAAGGTTGATGCTATTAATAAAAAAAATCGACCAATTACTTAGTAAGCAATATTTATTTCAAAATAAATAAATAAGTACATAAATAAAATAACAATATAAATTCGTTTCGTTTCAACATCGTTTTCATAAAAATAAAATAATTTAAAATCTCTCAAATTTCAACTGATTATAAAGAAGAGGCATCTCTGTACAAAACATAACCGAATAAATAACAGACAGGAAGGATAATTTATACAAACATGAGGATAGACAGGACAGGAGAAGGGAAGGGAGCGTAGTGAAAAAAAGAAAAGAGAAGCTACCTACAAGATGAAACTAAATTATTGACAGTAAATCGTAGAGCGGCCTACTTTAACTCAGAGAAAAAAAGCAGAGTAAAACAAAAAGGGGTGAGTTCAACCCTACAAAATATCATAATAAATAATCTTTCCTTTTCTTTTTTTCAAATATTGCGGGAACTAAACTACATTCGGGTTTCAGATAAATAGTTGGAAAACAGGAAAAATAAAAGGAGAGAAATTAAAAAGTATAAAACAGATTCCTACAGGTTACAAATAGATGTTTCGGAAATTGGGGAACTTTAGGAATCAATTAACCTACTGCTAGGTCATAGTGTTTGGTGTATGTCGTTTCGGGTAGAGTGAGCGTAAAAATAGAGTGTTCTGTATTTTTCTTGTCTTCCGGTATCACCCTATCATTTTTTTAATAGCTTTCTGTCATGACCATGTGCATCAGACGCTTGAAGCTGCCGCTCTGATGAATTTCTTCTGAGTTGACGCCGGTGTAGTTTGCCTGAAAAATAAAGAATATTGATTGTTAAACGGATACGAAAGGGTAAAAAAAGGAGCATCAAACAAATTCACAGCATGATCATTCGAGTTGTACCGCCATATCAATTTTATTTTAAAAACTAACCGATGGCAGTTCAAGAATAATAAAATATACTTCCGTAGGCGGATCCAAGGGGGGGGGGAGGTGTAGAAGGCGTGCGACCGCGCCCTCCCGTTCGACAGAAAAAAAGGAGGATGAAAAGGGAAGAAAGAAAGAAGGAAGGAACGGAGGACAGAAAAAGGAAGACCGCTTATATTTGGTAATTACTTACGACGAAATTGACTCTAACTGCATATTAGATGCTTTAAAAATGTCATCAATTTTTCAGAGACCCCCCCCCCCCCTCTCCCTTTCTGTCCCCTCGTTTAAAGTGCCAGGATACGTCTATGTATACTTCGTCACCTTCAGGCCGAAGTATCACAAGCGACAAGCGACGTTTCTAAATTTCCGCCGTCATTTTATTTTTTTACAGAGAAATTGTTCAAAGAAACTGGCCGAAAATTTCGCTGAATTTTTTTCGTGCTGCCGATAAAATTCAGCGAAATTTTTGAACAGATTCAACCAAAAATTTCTCTGTAAAAACATAAAATGGCGGCGGAAATTTTGAAACGTAGCATGGGGCTTGTGATACTTTGGCCGGAAGGTGACGACTTCATTCTTTAAAAAATAAATCGATTCCTTGGAAAATTCCTGTGAGAAAGCAAGGTTATCGGATTGTTTTCTATAATCCAAATTTTCTGAGCTTTCCCGGCATTTTCCCTGTGTTTGTTTCAGTTACTAAAGTCAGCATTCAAAACATTCAGACAACCCACAGCTTAAATCTTTTCGAGTCCGTAAAGATTCGGAATTTCAGTTTACAGGATTTTTTAAAAAAATGTTGAAGTTTCTCGTGTATAAGCTGCCAGATTAGAAAAGATGTACCATAAACCATATCACCCTGGTAAAAATTGGCAGTAGAATCTGTGTTCCAAAGTACCATAGACCTACGGTTGGCTGTAAGATTTCCAATAGCTTCTATAGCCGGCTACACAATTTCTTATAGCCTTTTATAGCCGATGGCGATTAAGCAACAGCTAGGCGATAAAGTGTATGCTAAACGTTACTAATTACGGATGCTAGGACTTAGTGAGTTTTTGGAATACTGCTCTCTTTTTGGGCCGTAGTATCTTGATTTATTTTGCGAGGAAAGCTCCGTACTTTTGATGGATGCCTACCAGTCCCTAATATGTTAGAGCGCCTTCAGTTTCGTATGATACTGTGCAATACCTGTGGTGTGAAATAGTTGCTTTAAGCGCCATGGCGAGGCACGCTGCGGCGCGGCAGGCGGGCAGCTAGCGCGAAACGAGCATTGGCGCCTACAAACCTAACAGGGATACTTCACGCACTGCGCAATGCGTGAAGTATCCCTGTTAGGTTTGTAGGCGGCAGTGCGTCGCCGCTTCGCTTTGTGTTAGGCTCTAATTTTAATCTGGCGGAGTCAGCATTATTCAACTCATGAGTTTGAAATGTTTGCACATCCTGTATGGATTATTCTCATTTTAATTGATGAAAAAAAATATGTGTTAAAGGGAAATATAATGTGTGTTTTGTAGATATTAAGGTGGTTCCGTATCAAACTTAATTATTTCCAAAGCACACGAATTTCTACACAATTTCTTATAGCCTTTTATAATCGATGGCGAAAAAGCAACAGCCAGGCGATTAAGTGTAAAGCCCGGCGATAGAAACTATATCCCGGCTGCATAATTTTTTATCGCTTCGTATAGCCCGGCCGTATGATTTTCTCCGCATTCTACAGCCAGCTATATGCTTTTCTGTAGCCTCTTTTAGCCGGCTATAAGAATTCCTATGGTATTTTGAAACGCAGCTCTTATCGCCAATTTTTACTAGGGCACTTACACATACAGAGAAAACCGCTTAAAGATACTAACGGAATGTCTCTGTCTCTCTGACCTTATTTTGAACTTTCCGGTTATCAGGATTTTGTTTAAACAAATTCTAGTGTTTTTCATGGTTTGTCTTGACGGATGGCAATGCGGTGGACGTTGCATAAAGATTATTCGAAATTGCAGGTTCTGAGAATTTATTTGCTTGTGAACTGTACTCACATCACGTATTCAGACGTATTTTCGCAATTGAAACCAGTTTTGTTCATTATACTAGAAAAAAAACTTCATCTTGATCCTCGACATTGGAAAAGTGCGTTAAATTTATGAACGCTTCCCCTCAATATTCTAGAAAATAATATTTGTAGACAGGAATAGCAATTATAAAAAGGGGGAAAATTAAAGTAAACGAAAATAGTTAACTTACATTTGGGTGAGGAGCTGTTGGGTGAGGTTGAGGGGATGCTCTCTGAAATTGAAAAGAGGAAAATTATTGGCTAGATAAATTACAAAACGACCCTCTAGGGTTTAGATAGACTATGTAATTTAGTGATCGAGGACTTAATATTGAATAAAATAGTATATTAAAAAAAATTTTATTTGAGGATGATAGAAGACATCTTGGTTCACACCAGCCTTGACTATGAGAAAAAATCCGGCTACTACAACAGATGGACAATTTAGCGCTTTTTTATCGTAAAAGCACCGATGATTTAGTGGTTCTTAGAGAGGAAAAGCCCCGCAACACTTTCAAGAATGATAAAAATCGAACAAAATTTTATGCAATGCTTCGCCATGTAAGAATGTCATATCGATGGTGAAACTACCAAACCACGTATCTCGGTTTGCGACGTCGCAGACTTCCTGTCATACTTTATTTTTTAAATAAAAAACTACGTAATGTCCAGTCTTGAGAATTTCTATAATTTTTCCTCTTCGTGCGAAGAAAATTCTGTGAAAATTTCAAGGAATGATATTGATTTGGTCTATTTCAAAAAAATAAAATGTGAGCGTAGATTTTTAAACACCGCAAACGAGATACGTGGTTTGGTAATTTCACCGTCGATATATGTTCTTATGTGGTTAAGAACTTAGCACTGCGAGCTTTAAACGCATTAAGCTGAAAGTTATTTTGAGTGTAGGTAGATAGCATAGTCATCATATTTTTTATAGACTTTCGATTGGGATTTCTGAATGGTAGGAGGTAGGTATGTGTACGAGTTTTACTTTCACATTTTATTCCGGGAAAATTAAAAATACCGCAAGAGAATCTTTTTTCATAGATTTTAACTCTAGTTTAAAATTTAATTTACTTACGTTTGGATCAGGTGCGGTGGGTGCTGTCAATCTCTGTGAAATAGAAAAAAATACATTTTCATGCTTTAGTGAGGCAAAATGGCAGACCATTTAACATATATACACCTAATATTTACAACATCAAATGACTTTGGCCCTTAGATGCCCAAGCCGGGTCAAATTGACCCGCGGTTTGCTAAAAACATGCGACCTGCAGGTTGTATGGGACCGCTACATACGAGCTTTAGATTTACAAATACATCATAAAAAATATTAGGACATCAAATCGGAAAAAAGTGAAAAAATCGAGTGTCAACATAGCCGTGAGAGACCTATTCGGGCCACCTTGTTTAACTTCTTTGCCGAATCTAAGTGACCTCATTAACAGCATAGAGCGAGCGGAGTGTTGCGAAATCACGCCTCGCGCCATCGCGCCTTCAATTTTGCAGATGCAACACGGACACCCATCAAGCACGAATAGTTGTATCTCGGCGCCGTCACCGACAGGCGTTGAGCCGTCGCTCATTCATGAAATTAGAGCGAGGTTGATAACTTTTTTTTTTCTTCGTGATCATTCTGGAAAGGCAATGTGCTTTGTTTCATATTTTCTAAAATAAATTTAATTCACTCCTTTTTCATGATCAGCGCCCAATCTTATTTTATCTAAATCTAGGCCTGTTAATGTAATATTATAACCAGGATTTAACCTGTTCTTAAAACAACTACAACTATCTCACTCACAATCAATAAGTTTATATTACTTGTGGAAATTCTCTTATGATTCGCCGTACCTATCCGACTCTCAGAGCATCTAACTGGATTATATTTTGCAATAAGGAACTACTATCTCTGGCTCTCCCATAAAAGCACATATCTGCGCAGGGAAACCAATGGCATGTATGTTCTTTCTAAAAAGGGCCAAAAATAGTGGTTCCTTATTGCAAAATGTGATCCAACTGTTATTTTATTCAAGTGTGAGAATACATGATATCTTTCTGAGGCTAGGGGACAATTTAAGTCAAATGAGCCAAGATTCAAGAAAAACAAAAAAGCAATTATTACCTTCGACTGCACTGGTGAAAAAACTCGAGTCTGTACAGGTGGCTGGACTGGAGGTTGTGCTGGCTCATGGAATTTTTCGTGTTCACTTTCTTGGAGGGCTTTGTAGGTTTCAGATTTGGCAGGATTGTAGACATAAGTTTTCTTGTACCTGTAGAAAAAATAGTAGGATTGGAAGGAAGAAGAAGGGAGAGTAAGGAAAGGGTTGTTATGAGAGGGCAAAAAAGTGATTTAATTAAATTTTCGAGGAAAAAATGTTAAAAGTATTCGGGTGACAAAAAATAAATAAAAAAAATAGTAATTGTATAGAGAAGGAATTTACAAGAAAATGAGAGGGAGAAATTGTAAGAGTTTTGAGAACAGAGTGGATTAGAAATGCATTTGAAGAGGGTAATGCATTCCCATTTAATAGAAAGTAGAATAGGGGTTAGATGATTTAAAGATTGGAACACGCCTTAATGAAAAAGATTAGTCCCGAAAAAACAACATAGTATAAAAAATTAAGAGTGGAAAGGATCGATCACCATTTTTGACGAGAGGTTGCACAAGTAATTCGTCATTACACAGTTACGTGCCAGTTATCATAATACGTTCCATTAGGATATTAATTATTTTATTACGGAAACATAATCATGCATTACGACAAATAGAACAGTCCAAGTGATCAATTATTAGTCAAGAGGTAAAGGATGAGAAGAAATTATTTGTTTTGAGGGTATGATTGGGGTAGGAATGGAATTTTTTGTTTGAGGAAAGACAAATCAATAAAAATACTAATATTAGAAATGCAGAAATAGTTCAAAACTACACTAAAAGAGTAAGTTTGTGCGTACACTTAAGTGAGATGATTACGTCTTGTTTCTAACTCTTCACTGTATTTTGCTTTGACTTATTGATTGTAATGCAAAAGCAACAGTGCGAGATGAGTTGAATGATGAGTATTACAAAAAAAAAAAAAAAAAAAAAAAAAAAAAAAAAAAAAAGACGCATTTTTATCAAAGCACCTGGTGCCATGTGAGGCACATGTTTTATTCGTAGGTATGCACCATTTTATTTTCCATCTCTTTTACATCCAACAATTTAATAACTTAACGATGCGGAATAAGTGAGTTTTGTGCAGAATATGTTTCTAGGTGATACAAAAAAAAATTGGAGTTGCCATAGCTGGCATTAATAAGAGCCCTGGGAATTTTTCGATTGAAATTCTGGTTTTTGCTGTATTCTAATACATTTGTGGGGAAATATTGGAAGGGGTTACCTATATTTACAGCTCTTCTCTTTCCTTGCTCACACACATTCTGTTTTTTAAGGAATCAAAGAAAAATTGAAATTCAGTTTCATAACGTTATTTACTTGACTGACTGAGAAATTGTAGTAGAAATACATTCAGCTATAGCTAAAAATTATTTCTCTCAATTTAAAACAAAAAGGATGAAAGAATACGTAGAAAAGAGGAAACTTTCATTTGAAACAAATAACGCCACAATATATGGTCAGTCATGCCGGCACAATCATGCAAAGAACCGATCATCCATAAACCATTTTAGAACGATTAAGACTACAGGAAAAAAGCAAAAGATACTTGTTTCAAAGCTAATCGCAATATTATTTATAGTGAGAAGAAAATTGCAGGAATAATAGATAAGAGGCAAAATTACAAACATGCTAAAATTAAGTAAATTAATAAAATGGTTGAAGAAGTGACAATTCAGCGACTTTCAAAGAGTATCAGGGGTTTTGAGTAAACTTGTAGACAGCTTGAGCTGTTAAATCAGATACAAGGGTCTGATTTTTCTCTGAGGTGTGTCCAAATGAGTTCATGAATTTCACACATCGTAAGTCAAGAAATCCAAAGACTTATGGGTTAGAAAAGAACTGCACCCACAATCGGAAACGGTCGGTAAATATTGAGGATTTGAGGCCGGGGAACAGGAGGCAAATATTTTACGGGTGTCTGTTTTGTTAAGGGATGAAAACCAATAAACCAGGGGTGAATAGATGAAGAAAAAACTAAAGAGTCGTGTGGAGAGGCAAAGATGCACCAAGAATAAAACAAGGTAAAATACTTCGGACCAAAAAAATCACATCCCCGCAAAATTCTGAAAATCAAACCCCAAATCAAAACATTCCCAAGCTACTCAGTAGCAGCTACGGAGGCTTATGATTTACGATATCTTTTTACTTGCCTTGTTTTAGAACCTGGGTAACTAATTTGAGGACTAGAGGCTCTCTTCACTCCTAATACATAAAACCATAAAATAATTAATACTCCAATCTAGAAGAAAGTATTTCCATGCTACGGAGAAAAATGGGGATACTAGAGTAGTTAAACTACTGTTGAATAAATCCTTGCCTCTTGTAAAATTAGGTCAAAATTGGCGAATTAAAGAAAACGGTTAAAGGTAATTAACTTGTGTCAGCTTAAGCATAGTATAACATGTGAGTTTATTAGGAAGAAGGGGGAAAAAGAAAAAAAAAAGCTCTAAATGCATTGGCACTCGTCTCATTAGAATTGGGCACGACTTTAAGTCTCGGGAGTGTTTTCAGGAATAAAAGTTGAAACACATTTCGCATTTAAAGGGGGCACGGAACATTAGTTTTTTCATGAAAACCAACCTAAGGAAGACTGAATTTACCTGCTACAGACAAAGAGTAAAAGTTCCTAAAACAAAGTTTATAGGAGGAAAAGCTTCATATAATACAATAAAGAGAGGCAACTAAAATAAAATATTTGTAAGAAATACTTACGGTGTAGGCCCGAAACCTTGACCGGTCTGGCTTTGAATAGAATCAGCTATGTTCTTTTCTGAGTATAATCCAATAGGAGTGTTGTATTGCTTGTTGACGATCTGGAAAGTAAAACAAATCTTGTTTTAAAAAAGCATGCTTAGAAAAAAAAGCATTAATCATAGGTCTTTTCTTCCTTGAGATAGAACTCTAAGAAATGGTTTTTGCGTTGGCGAGAAAAGAAAGAGAAAAATTGGATACAATTAAAAAAAGATTGGGGAAAATAAGTTTGTAAGTGGTTGAATAACTCATTTTCCAAGCGAACTTCCAAAAAAGGATTTTTTTCAAAATTAACGCTCAAATTTTTAGCAGAAAACCGTGTCGTAGGTGACAAGATTTTTTAAAATTGAAACTTACGTTTTTTCCGTCATCGTGTCCTACTCTGTGGATGATAGTGTCAGCAACCTGGAACACGTAAAAAATATTATAGTCTGAGACAGCAAAACAAAGAGGAGAAAATCTACCCATAAATGCACAAGAAATGCAAAAAATATAACTGTATCATAATTGGATTCATGATGAGTGGAGGTAATTTTGTCGTTCGTTCGAGGAACTACGTCACACGCTGACAGCCATTTTGCGGTACACTTAGAGCTGCGAAACCGAATAGACGCATCTATCTCAAAATTTCGATGCCTGAAGTGCGAAACGACGTATCTCAATTGCGATGTATCAGAGTTTACGATCCTTTTTTATTTTTTCGCAGTAAAACAAAGCAACTCGGTGGCTTGAAATTTACCCCGAATATTCTGCTAACAAAAAAGAATAATCATGGAAGTTTTCAAGAGTATACAGTTACTAGTTTCCCAGAAAAAATGAAGTATGACAGGAAGTCTGTAACGTCACAAACGCAAATACGTGGTTTCGCACATTGATCATCGATATATCTTCTACCATAGTAAAATTTTTGAAGTGTGAAGCTCAAAAGTGCGCGAATTTCTTGCGCAGATTGCAAGTGAGGTTGAGCAGGGCCGAATTAAGGGGGTGGCCACATGGCGGCAAATCTAGGGGTCGGCAAATTTTGCAATTTATTTAAATGTAGGTATAAAAAAAATCGGTTTTAGAAAAAAAAAATTACAAACGAGAAAAGGCTACAAAATCTCTCTTTTCCTGAGAGTATAGTAATTTCTAATTTTGTCGCCTTTCAGTGATACAAGAGACAGCACCTTTAATTAGTCGAGTAAAGAGAGAAACCAAACACACAATTTGGCCTGGAACGGCGCGACTTAGGAGGAATGATGACGAGGACTTGAGATGAAAAGGAGGAGCCCTCGGCGCGGCAATCGGCATGTAACACATTTTAGCACCTACAAGACTGCACGAATACTTCACGCATTGCATCAAACACAGTGCGGTTATTGTGGTCAGCGTGAAACGGATAGCGCCTACAAGAATGCTTGAATACTTCACGCATTGCACCAAACACAGTGCGGTCATCGTGAAACGCATAGCGCCTACAAGACTGTGTGAATACTTCACGCATTGCGCGTAAAATACGGTGCGGTCGGCGCGGCGCGGCGGCGGAAGTTAAAATCATTAAACCATTTTGTGTTTGTTCTTTCATAATTTTTTCGTTCATATCTTATGGATGGAAGGCCTTGTCCATTAGAGATAGGTTTACGAGACTTGACTTTCACGCAAAGTTCCGCGACCTTTTGCTAGTAGTGTTGACAGGGCTTTCCCAAAAATGTGTTCAACACGAATAAACGCGTCTTATCACCCCTCCCCCGCTGGCACGTTCACTTGATGGTTTTTATTGATGTTTCAAAACGAATGAGAAGGGGGCGGCAAAATACAGGCGGCCCATGGGCGGCGAGTAGGAAAATCCGGCCCTGAGGTTGAGAGTGGATTCCAATTCTTCGCGATGCGTTCATCGTAATTTTTTTGGTCATTTTCCGTGAAAATGACTGAAATTTTCGCTCGGCAAAGGTAGGCAACAGAATTATTACATAACGAGCAAAACGTTATCTAATGATGAACCGAAGCACACCAACCGAGGAATGATGGGACTTCATGTTAAAGGAGACACAAATTGGCATACATTTATCAAATGACCCGTGGCGTATTTCAAACGGAGCTAGTCTATCTCCGAGCCAAAATTCCCCCAATGAGCAAAATTTACACCGATACGAGCATGCCATGAAAACACACCCGTTCATCGGAAAACACAGACACACCGTCTTTACAGTCAACACTTCCGTTCGTGGAGATTCTGCCAAGAAAGGTGCTTGGCGCGGGAAGCTCTGAAAGTGACGGTAACTTTTTTGGGCGATCTGACAATTTTCGGACGAGAACGTGTGATGAGCTCATAGCTTTGTTTGGACTCGATTTCTTGCGAAAAGAGAGGAATGACTGGACAAAGAGGTTGTTCCATCTACCATTGAAACTGGGCCCAGAATGAAATCTCCTCATCTTTTCAGGTATCAAAGGGCATGGTCAGGGACACCCAAAAATGGTTGAATTTTTTCCAAAGTCCCCCCTGGGGAGGGGGGGCGGGGGGTTATACGAAAAACGGTTTTTTGGCTATAACTTTTGAACGGTTTGAGATATCGATTTGAACTTTTTTTTAAATGAAAGGTCGTTTAAAGAGGTTTCTTTTGGTATATTATGTTTAATAGCTAGGTCAATTTTTGACCAATTTATGGCCTGTCAAAAATTTTCCATGAGTCCAAAAATCAGATTTCTGTAGTTTAGAGCAGCGACGATCGCATGCAGATGAACAAAAAATTGTTCAACTTATAGCCCTCTCTCTGACGGTTAAAATGAGCCCAAGATCATCTTGGGGAAACGATTTGTCTCCGAGTTATGCTTCTTCAAAGTTGGCGCGGCGGGGTCGCTTCCCGCGGGCAGCGCTCCGGAGTACGATAGTTCACTCCCACCCCCCCTCCCGTCATGCCACGCGACGCAAACCGAGGGAGACTACCTTTAATGATCATTTGAACAGATAAATGCACACAATATACGCTATTATGTTGTACAAGTATTATTAAAATTATATTGAAAACGCTCTATAAAATGAGAAGCAATATACCTGGATCCGGCAAATTGTTTGACGACTATCGCATAGTGTCCGCGATACATAATTTATATTTTTAACGCCTGCAAAGTGATGGTGACGACGCAAAAATTTGCCATTCAAATGCTCCAAAAATTAAATGAGCCGAATATTGTGCAACAAATTGTTGAGGACGAGAAATGGCTCCGAAAAAAAGTAGTTTTTGAAAACCTGACGACAGATCATTTTAAACAATTAGAACAGTGGAGGAGCGAAGATCTTGACACCCTCTCGGGCAGTTATCAAATTGGACTTGCAGCAAGTTATATTGCAGACCATTTTGCTAATGGAAAATATTGCTTTCAAGTGACGAAGGATAACTTTTTGCCAGATTTTCAAAAATATGATATTTCCGTAAATTCGCCTCTTTTTCTTCGATCGCGGATCCTATCGAGGCATAAATCAAAAAAAGAATATCATATATTTATATTAATCGACACCAGTAAAAAATCCAGCGAGGCCATTAAAGCAAGTTACTGCACATGTAAGAACGGTGCGCGTACCATCAATCCTTGTGCTCACGTCGTAACTATACTGTGGTATTTGTTTTACGGGCGCTATCACAAAAAACCAGCGCCTTCAGCCTTTTTGAACGAGTGCTTCCCTCTCAGAAAAGTCGATTTTGGCTTTTCAGACGACGAAGATGAGGATGAAAATGCGGATCACACTGCCGATGATCCTATGGATTGCGTGTGATGATAATTCGGTGAGATTCCACTCTTCTATTTATTATATTAATATAATTTTAATAATACTTGTACAACATTAATAGCGTATATTGTGTGCATTTATCTGTTCAAATGATCATTAAAGGTAGTCTCCCTCGGTTTGCGTCGCGTGGCATGACGGGAGGGGGGGGTGGGAGTGAACTATCGTACTCCGGAGCGCTGCCCCGCGGAAGCGGACCCCGCCGCGCCAACTTTGAAGAAGCATAACTCGGAGACAAATCGTTTCCCCAAGATGATCTTGGGCTCATTTTAACCGTCAGAGAGAGGGCTATAAGTTGAACAATGTTTTGTTCATCTGCATGCGATCGTCGCTGCTCTAAACTACAGAAATCTGATTTTTGGACTCATGGAAAAATTTTTGACAGGCCATAAATTGGTCAAAAATTGACTAGCTATTAAACATAATATACCAAAAGAAACCTCTTTAAACGACCTTTCATTTAAAAAAAAGTTCAAATCGATATCTCAACCGTTCAAAAGTTATAGCCAAAAAACCGTTTTTCGTATAACCCCCCGCCCCCCCTCCCCAGGGGGGACTTTGGAAAAAATTTCAACCATTTTTGGGTGTCCCTGACCATGCCTTTGATACCTGAAAAGATGAGGAGATTTCATTTGGGCCCAGTTTCAATGGTAGATGGAACAACCTCTTTATTTGTACGCATCTTTCGCCCCGTGCTAAGAGAAAAACATTGCTATTTTTCTTTATTCGTTTATTGTGTTCACAACTCATACACTTATAAATATTTGTGTTATTGTGTTACTTTTTGATAATATGAGAAGTTGTAAACACAAACCCACACAAATTTTGTGATTTTGGGACGGTTCACGGTGAATTTATACCGCAGAAAACGATGGAAAGACTGAGAAAATACATTCATCCGATTGCGACGTCAGTATTCACCACGCGTTTTTTTTTATTAAATTTCTTCAAGAAAACTAGCCGTCATTTTCGCTTGAAATTGTCAACCAAAGAATAGGGTTATATTATGTTTTACTTCCCGTATTAACCAAACTTTTTTGTTGAAAATTCTCTCTGCGTAATGCCTTCGTGTTTTTTCTAATCACAAAAACTGTGTTCAGTATTTTACAATATTTTTAACGTGACAAATTACTGCGGGCATACAATCTATAAAATATGCTTTGCCACAGTATAAATATCACTGGAGAAGAAAAAAAAAAAAAAAAAAAAAAAAAAAAAAACACATTGAAACTAGAGTCCGGACTCTGAAAAACATCGATAAGGAAAAATCCTCTTGATTCAATCAGATTTAAGCTTAAATCAAGAACCCAGCCTCTTCATTTGAGCGGATTTCCTTAAGACTGAAGCTTACATCTGATTGAATCAAGAGTATTTTTTCTTGGCAATGTTTTCAAGAGTGTGGACTCTAGATCCAATGTGTTTTTTTTCCAGTGTATGCAGAAAAACACATGGTAGATGGATTTTTGATGGAGTTAGGCAGAAAAACCTCAACATGAAAACTCTACGTTGTTCTGTCCGTACCGATTGAAAAACCCCGATTTTGGATTAAAAATATTGAGTTCCAAGTTTTCAATTCAGACGCTTTTAATAGCCGCAAAAACATTGGGTAGAAATTTCAAATCATGATGCGCATTATATGTCATTCAGCTTTCCGATTGAAATATTTCTGAAGAAGGCAACAGCCCCAGCAGTGTTACTCTCGAATGCGCGATGAATTTTTTTTCCAACATTATAATGCACGCAAAGGCTCAATACTAGAATTTTGGGGTGTTTTCGCAGAACATTACGAAAAATTGACTCCGTTAAGCTGAGGTATGGTTATCTCATTTCATACATATTTCCGCATCCTACCATATGATACCTAGACGTATATTTGGACTACATTTTGCAATTTGGAACTATAAATTCTAGCCCGGTTTAAAAACAACATATGTGCCATTAGTTTCCCTATGCACGTAAGCGTTTTTCAAGAGGAGCCAGAATTTATAGCTCCAAATTGCAAAATGCAGTCCATTTATGCTAAAAATAACCATGTGCATTGGGTTTGCGGGCAGCAATGCAAAATAGTTCCTTCGAGCATAAATACGTCCCTCTGGTTCATTTAGTCAGTCAAAAGACTGTAATCTATTCACAGTTTCTTGCATTGTATCAACGCGAGATGTAAGTATAACAGCAGGAAATAGACACCTTTTTTGACATGCTTGAGTCAACATAGTTTCAAAGACGATAAGAAAGATATTGCCTACAAAATCCGTCTTTGAGCCTGGAGTACTGACTGACGAGAGAGCTTATACCTTACTGTAATGCCGCATTAAAGACTTACTGTCATTGATGGGAGCTAATCTTACACATGTCCCTTAATCCAAAATAAGACAATGAGGATTAAGGCTCACGGAGTCAATGAAGAGTGATTCAATTGGACGTATTTCTATCAAACGGAACTACGTGCATTAAGACATGAGCCCTGAGACCCATAAGAATATGTGCATAACACGGCTCACGTCATGACGCACATAGTTCCGTATGACAGAAATGTGTCCAATTCACATCCAAATTACATTCTCTAGGCACTGCCTAATGTGAAGTACTTTATACTTTACTGCCGTGCTAAGGCAGAACGCCGTAGGAGCATCCTAGAGTTGCCAAATTTCCTTCGATAAAATGTTCATTTTTGAGGAAAGTTATGTATATTTCCTCTTGAAATGTTCAGGAACTTTAGGTGAAATTGCAAACAACATTATCTGAAAAATTGGAAGAAAAATATTCACAAGTTTACCAGGTATTCCTGTTTTATAAATAGACATTTGGCAACGTCTGAAGGTTCATACGGCGTTTTCCCTTAGCACGGCAGTCTATGTCTGGTTGTGAAATGATGGTTTTAAGTTACGTCACTTTCTCAGAGGGTTTAGAATCATCACCAAAAAAAAGTGAAGTTGATTTAACATTTTGGATGAAAAAAAAAGTAAGCGAGAACTTGCAAAATGCTGAATTAATCGATACAGCAGTTACTTTAGCAATGTCAAGATGTAAACTAACTGCTGTTGCGGGTAATGGACCACTAGACAAGGTACAAATTTCAGCATTCTGATACATGTTTCTCAACCAAAATTTCCGTTGAACACGATACGCACAACGAAAATTACCGAAATCAACTCCTTCCGAAGATATTCAATAATTCTCGATGCGTGAATTCAAACCACCCGCTCATGGAAACTCAATGCTCTACGTGATTCACAACGCGCGCTAAACGTTATCATGACAGTCTCTGCGATATAAAATTCTGGCAACCTTTAATCTTGACACTTTGGCTCAGCTATTGCAAATTGCTAATAGTTTGAACAACACATGGTGGGAAATGAACATTGCTCGATTGAGAAGCTTGCTGAAACCGTTGTAGTGCGCGATTTGACTCACGTAGAGCTTTGAGTTTCTTGTCAGCGGGCAGTTCAAATTCCTCATAACCATTGTGAATAAAAACGTTAATATCTTCGTTAGGAGTTGGTTTCAGTCATTTTCGTTCTGTGAATCGTGTTCTACGTGAAATTCTGGTTAAGAAACATGTATTGGATTGCTTAAATTTGTACCTTGTCTAGTGGTCCATCAGCATTTCGTGAGTTTTTGCACACTTTTTTTTACATCCAGAATGTTGAATCAACTTCACAGTTTTTTCGGTGAATGTACGTGAGGAGAGAATGGAGGAGCCGAGAGAATTCTCAATTTTTCACTCCTGTTTTTAAGGTATTTGTGTTTTAGTGCTTGATTCTTGTAAATTAGCCAAAAAATAAGATCTGTCCAAACGGCAACTCTTTACATTCGTTATTAACATAAGGATTTCGCGCAATGAAAAATTCGGTCTGCAACGTAATCCACCGCGGCAGTGACAACCTTGGTTCCTTACGCCTTGCTTTCATCCGAGTATCATGTTGAGTGGTCAAGCAAATGAGCGGCTCACCGATTGACGATATCTCGGTTGATATTGAACGTACGAGTAGAAAGTTGCTGTTTGGACAGATCTTATTACTTTTAGTTGATCTACAATAATCAAGCGTCAAAACACGATTCTGAGACCAGCGCGACTGGTCAATTAATAAACAATCAGAGAAAGAAGGCTGAAACTCTTTTTTTTTTTTAAAAGAAAACTTACTCGTTGCTTCATTAAAACTTCTTGTGAGGGGTCGTAATGTCCGGGGGCAGCTCGCATGGCCGGATTCGGGTGGTGGCGTAAGTATGACTCTGTGTAGGGTTTGTCCTTCTTGACTTTGGCGCCGGGCAATACCAATGGAGATGTGCGGTACGGCTGAAACATAGAAACGAAAATTTCAATTAGAAACTATGAATATAGTTGCTGGCATGTACGTTGTACTACACAGCTTCGTACTTATTTGTGATGTCCCACGGGAAAAAGAACCATTAAGTAAGGTTAGTGAGGAGAGAGATAGAAGAATAGATTTAATGATATTTAAGTGATGTACCTACTGATAAATCAGCACTTAAATATATGTGAACATAAGTTAAGGAAGCCTGACAAAAGGGTTATTATGATAATATAATAATTTATATTATTTCAATGTTACTCCTGAGATGTGTAAACTGAAATTGAACTTATCGACTCATATTTCAATTACAGACTGTTTGATTCTGTGTCTAGGAGACTCAAACTACTAACATTTCAATAAAGGCAAAATCATGTCAAACCAGATTGGAATCGTGATTTTTTAAGAAGCAATCAGTTGGAAAACAAAGTTATAATAAAAAACTGCTCCAAGATTTTTTTTGTGATGTCAAAGAAAAAATTTCAAATTGCGATAAAGCGTCACTATCCGGCAAAACAAATTAAGCCACTCGCAACATGTTTTTCAAAAAAACTAAACGGTAAGTATTATTTTGAACTTTCAAATTCTAAATTTTCAACCAAACTTGACGGGGATAGCATCCCAAAAAAATTAGTCTCCTGCTACTAAGGTTTTATTTTCCTGAAGACGGTCAAATTTCAATACAAAACGATCAACGAGGCTGGTTTACAAAAAAAAAAAAAAATACTTTGTATTGGGAAACATTGCTTCTTCACAATCTCACATAATAATAATCAATATAAAGAAGAATAAGAGGGAAACGAAATGACAAAGAATTGCGTTATGTTTTACTCACACACTATGGAAGGCGTCGAATAGATAACTATTTTAACTCGAGGGTCGTGAAATTGCCTATTTGACTCTTTGAAGGCGAACTTCAGAGACGATTCTAAAGTGCTGCGCAGCAATGCGGATATATCATTATAACCGTGCTAATGGCCCCGAGCAACATTTTTCAAAGATTGACACGAGCGACATGTTACAAAAAAAAGTGAGGCACGCCTTCGAAAGACTCTGGTGCCCAACCCACAGGTCACTGCGCACCTGCATAACTATTAATGTACAAATTGCCGCTTTGTTTCGTTCATATAGGAACGAGTCCAAAAGCAGAGGATTGATACAATCGAGTTACAAGATGAAAATGGTCATGACTGATGAAATTGGCATTGAAATGTTCAGAGATTTTTTGGACGATCTAAAAATTAAAGATAACTAGGGGCCTTCCCAGGCATGTGCCTCTCATATATGCTTCGCGGCTTCAAATGACCGCTTTGCAGTGATGGAAAACTTAATTCGAAACTTTTTAACACAACGGGCTCATCTAGAGTTAAGCACCTGCCAATCGTCAGAACTAAAAAATTGAAGTTCCGTAGAGCTCAGAGTATTGAAAAAGGAAATTAATTTAAAATCGTCGAGCACATTGGGAAAAATACACATTGGATCTAGAGTCCAGACTCTTGAAAACATTGACAAGAAAAAATACTCTTGATTCAATCGGATTTTTGCTTGAATCAAAACGAAATCCGCTTGGATTAAGAGGTTTGGTTCTTGATTTAAGCTAGAGTCTGATTGAATCAAGAGTACTTTTTCTTGTCGATGTTTTTAAGAGACTGGACTCTAGATCCAATGTGTTTTTTTCCAGTGCAGGGCATAAAAACGAAAAAAATAAAAAAACAAAAAAACTGCAAAATTTTCTACCTATGATAGATTTTTTACGTTCCTAAATTCCTGCGAAATTTAGGAATTTTCTTCGCAAAGCTTTCTTAAAACTTTCCAAATTTTGAGCGTCTTTAAAATCAAAATTCTTGAAAACATTGAATTTTACAGATAAAAAACCTTGAGTTGACGAAAAAAATCCCTCGTGATTTTATTTTTTGATCATTATCATTAGACCCTGAGGTTTGGACCTACCTTACTGTCTAAAAATATAGTTACTTGACTAATTATCGTAAGCTCCACGAGCTATGCTGCGGCGAAAAATATCACATGTAAACGAAAGGGTTGAGCTCAAAGCGAAGGCGGAGCAAGGAAGAGACGAGAGAGAAAAAATAGAACTGTCCTTGAAACGGAAACAAGAAAATAGAGCGAGATACCGACAGTGCCAGGCGGAGCAAAAATTCTGAAAAGTCATCTCGAAAAATGAGAAATTTTGCGTGAGAAATGGCATCAGCGCGAGGAATTTAAACTTCACCGCGCCGTCATTCTTCATAAGAATGTCTGATGTGAGCAAGGTAAAAATAATACCTTAGTCAACCGAAGATCAGCGTTGATGTTGCCTTATTTTTAGGGAAACTTCATTTCGCGTACTTCCGGTAGCAATGTTTCAACACATTTTTATTTTATGCGACGAAGGCGTGGTAGTATAGATGTTTGGAAGAGAGGGAAAAAACCAAAATAATAATAACAACAAAATCAGAGGCAAAAACGCGATACGAGCCCCCTGATTTCCTCCGCATGTTGCATTTTCTCACTGAAAACTATACGACATCCTGCCTTGAAATATTGAGGGTACAAAATTATGTTTCTTGGTTTTCTATTTAGAAAAAAAAAATTTAAAGAAGAGGGAAAATTACGTGACGTGTAGTACAGTTAGACTGAGCCTGCTTATAGTCTTAGGATTAAACACTTAAAAACATTCTCCGATTTTGAGTTCAATCTACGTTATTTGGACCTATTTCTGTCAAACGGAACTATGTGCATTATGACTTGAGCCCTGTTAGCATATAATCTGATGAGACTCAGGGCTCATTTCTTAGTGCACATAGTTCTGTTTGGCAGAAATACATCCATTTGTGCCTGTAAGTATAAGTGAGCGCCAAACCCTTTTTCCGAAGTGCATACAGTACATCCAATTAAGTAGGTAGGTAGGTAATTATGTTTTATTATTGTGTGTAGGTAAGTATACGCCAAAAACCCGATTGAAAACGGGATTACATCACTTGGATCGCGTTTAGCAGAAAGGAACCAAGCAACATCAGCTATTGCAAAATTTAACTGGGCAATTTATTTTTTACAAAGAAGGTCTGTGCGGATTCCTTTGAAAATTAAGGGAATTTGGTTCGCACGATGCAGAAAATTCTCTGAAATTTGAGGCAATCATTCGGACAACGGTTTCCATGTAAAAATTTAAAATGCCCAATAAAATTTGGCAATAGTTGATGTGGCTTGATTCCTTTCTGTTGAACGCGGTCCATTTGGAGACTGAAAAGTAAAAGACCGGGGGGGGGGGGGGGAAGAGAAAAATAGAGGGTAAAAGAATTTTAAAGTAAACAATGCCCGAAACCGAAACGGATGCTTAGTCGAGAATTTTCCCAACAATCTGCGAAATGTGTGCCAATTTCTCTAATTTGAACGAACAATTGTAGCTTTACTTTCTTCTGCGATGGCGCAATGCTAAAAACATCTAATCGAAATGCGTGCCAGAATTCTTTTTAACACAAAAAAAACAGAGAGACTGAGGTGGCACTCTATCAGCGCTTATTTTCATTATGAATTAGAGGATTTTAGGGTTACTTATCCTGCGAAAAAGCCTGCGATCTTGTCAAAATATGCGAAGACTTGGAATGAAAAGTCTTGATTGAAATTATACAGCTACATTTCGCATTAAAACTGTCTCAGTTGTCTGAGTTCCTGACGAGAAATTCCACTGTACCTGGTACTTTTGATTGCTGATCGAATTCTAAAAATTTTAAAGAGAATGAGCCCCAAGAACTAAATCCTGTGTGTCATGACACACACATAATCAAAGAATCATAAAGAACCCTGGTAAAAATTGGCGATACGAGCTGCGTTTCAAAATACCATAGGAGTTCTTATAGCCGACTAAAAAAGGTCATTGAAAATCATATTGCTGGCTGTAGAAAGCGGAGCAAATCATATGGCCGGGCTTTACGAAGCTATAAAAAAGTATACAGTCGGGCTACCTATAGTTCCTATCGCCGCGCGGGCTTTACACTTTATCGCCATTGGCTATAAAAGGCTATAAGAAATTGTGTAGAAATTCGTGTGCTTTTGGAAATCATTAAGTTTGATACGGAACTACCTTAAATTTTAAAAAACACACATTATGTTTTCCTTTAAAACATATTGTTTTTCATCAATTAAAATGAGATGGTCCATACAGAGTGTGCAAACATTTCAAAATCATGGGTTGAAAAACGCTGACTCCGCGAGATTAAATATTAGAGCCTAACACAGAGCGGAGCGGCGACGCATTGGCGCCTACAAACCTAACAGGGATACTTCACGCATTGCGCGGCGACGCACTGGCGCCTACAAACCTAACAGGGATACTTCACGCATTGCGCAATGCGTGCCACGGCGTCTGAAGCAACTATTTCACACCAGTGTATTGCACAGTATCATAAGATATTGAAGGCGCTCCAAGATATTAAGAATGACAGGCATCCTTCAAAAGTAAGGAGCTTTCCTCGCAAAATAAATCAAGTTACTACGGCACCAAAAGAGAGCGGTAGTCCAAAAACTAACTAAGTCCTAGTATCCGTATTTAGTAAAGTTTAGCATAAAATTTATCGTCTGGCTGTTGCTTAATCGCCATCGGCTATAAAAGGCTATAAGAAATTGTACAGCCGGCTACAGAAGCTATTGGAAATCTTACAGCCGGCTTAAGTCTAAAGTATTTTGGAAACACATTCTACTGCCAATTTTTACCAGGGAAGTCTTGCATATCCCAAAAGTATATACAAGATCGATCAGTCCAAAATTTTTCTTATTTTATCAGATATTTTCACCTGGCGTGGCCGAACAATTCATAATTTATGATCATATTATAAACACGTGCTCAAAATAGATCAATTAAAATTTGCGTCATTTACTGAAATCCATGAAAACTAGAAAGCGATTCCAACGATTTTACGGTTCTTACGTCAAAGAAAACTGTCATTCATTTTTTCAAAGTTTCCCTCATTGTGTGTTTATTTGCTTGATTATTAATTTCGAATTTGCAACTTTTTGGGGGAAACGATATGGAAGAGCGGTTGCTCCCGCCCCCACCCCCCTTCCTCCACTTATCTTCAGGGCGTACAATGCGACTCCTCTTATACAACTGGACTGCATTTTGCAATTTGGAACTATAAATTCTCGCCCGGTTTAAAAACAACGTAAGTGTCATTAGTGTCCCTATGCGCACAAGTGCTTTTCCAGAAGAGCCAGAATTTATAGTTCCAAATTGCTAAATGCAGTCCAACTGGTTAGCCCGAAAAATGTTTTACACTTTGCCACTGATTCAATAACAATTGCCCACGCGGAGAATTTCCGTCTGCCCATAAATTACGTAACGCACTTTTTCGGCATTTTTGACACCCCTCCTCCCGGTCCCTCTTTTAAACGCATTAAAGACGTAGCTCCTAATCCTTTAACTTGCAAAAAACAAAAAAGCGTAACGCTTTCCTCAAGCCATCCCTCCCCCAAAGAGGGTTACGTAATTTATGGACGGCCCCCAAGGTCCCAACTCAAGGTATACCTGGTAACGTTACGTTTCAATAAGCAATTCTTCGTCAAAAATTTTAGAAAAATTTAAATTTTCGCAACATGGTAAATAAAGGAGTCAAAATTTATCCAAACGCCTCCTCTCAAATTCCAGGTGTCTCTCATAACGCCACCGACTGCGCGCGCACACGCATGCGTCCTGCGCGACCAGTCTGAAATTCGGGCGGGACACTGTTAACCTAGTTGTCTTCGGACTCGTATCAACGAAAAATATAACAGAATATTCGCTGACGTCACCGACATTTCACTTGTTTCGCGGCTAAAAATAGGGCGCTGGATCCCCCCCGACTCCCAAATCTTGAATGGGAGTAAGCTTGGATTGTTTCAAGGTGTACGACGAGTTAACCTTACACTCTCGCAGCCGCCTTGCCGACGCACCAACACATCAACCGGGATAATTTTAGATACTCCCGCTTGCCGTTTCGACTCGATATTTGGGGGCGATGTCGAGGAATACGTATCAAATTCGGCAAGGCTGGTGCATTCTCGTCTCATTAGGTCTTACTCCCGGGTTCCAGAATAGAGGCTGATGTGCAAATGTGCGTGCTAATTGACCCCTTCCCCCATTTGCTGACCCCGTTGCATCTGAAAAAGCTAGCGGGGGCGTTGCGCTAATGCAGAGCTCATTAAAAGCTGACGCGGTGCGGGGAAAATTGATAAGTCCACTGTATAGACCCTGATTGCGCGTTTCGCGAGCCCAGCATAATCGTAGTTAAAGTTTGTATTGGGGGGGGGGGGGCGAGTATCCTTCACGGTGGTATACTGTTATTGACCGACTACATGCAATCATAACTTTCCAATAGAGGGGGAAGGGGAGAGGGGGAAGAAGGAAGGGGAGAGGGGGAAGGAGGAAGGAGAGAGGGGGAAGAAGGAAGGGGAGAGGGGGGGATGCGATTCTTGAGAGTTGGCAAAACTGTATTTCCTCAATTTAAATATATGCAAAATGATCGATTGCAGCTTGCCTCACCTAAAATCGATATATTTAATGGATTTAAATGGAGGAAAAACAGTTTTGCCAACTTGTAAAATCGCTACTGGGAGGGACCCTTTCGGACCCTCCTCACCCTCCTTGCGACGCTGATGAGTAAGGGTTGCGAAGCAAGGAACTCGAGGAAGTGGGAAAGACGACGACGTGCTGCGAAGGGAAGATCAAAAGATGTGTTAGAAATTGTGAGTAAAATATATTCGAAATTACGGCAACTTCTTGACGAGGAATACCATTGGACCGTTGGCACCCATAAGGAACTCTAACAGTGACCTCAAGAATTGATCAAAATTTCTAAGCGCTGAAATAATTCAACACGGAAAATTTCTTCTTTCTCTTAAAGTACTCTGTTTCCATGGCGCAGTCTCCTCTGCAGGGGCGGGATCAGATTTACCTTACCCCTACAATCAGTGTTTCAGATAATAATGTCCATCGGAGACTAGATAATGACCGGCGATGCTGGAGCACCCAAATATACGATTTCCGTGTATTCAGATCACCCACCATTATTGTGTTCCCATCGTGAGAAATATACGAGAAGATGGCGGAAGATCTAACAACAACCCTTCTCTAGTAAACCAATGGAGTGGAAGATCTATAAATCACAATCATCACCGGTTTGTGGGTTGTAGGAGGTAGACCGCTAGAGGGGTGAATTGGGAGAGACTCAACTGGTTGCGCTCCTCACGCCACCTGGTGGCGAGATCCTGAAACGCAGACCGTGGTATCCCCTCTCCTCAGCCCTCCGTTAGCAGACAGTCTGGCTCTGGCTCCTGACGACCTTGAGGCGAGGAGCGGGGAGCTCGACCTTCGCTCCTTTGACTTAAGCCGCTAGCGCCGGCGTCTCCAGACTTCGGGTTCTTTCCGCATTCCTTTTCCTTCTTCTTCCTCTCGCGACACACTTCTCGGGACCACCTACGTTGAATTCATGGAATCAACGTACGTGCGTTTGACGCTCCCATTTTAAGCGATTGGGATGAATGATACATCATTACCGGTAGTTTTCAACGAGGAATTCGAATATGCACTCAGATTTGAGGTATCGTGAAGTATAATTTTTTCAAATGTAGAGCTATGCCGCAGAATGCACTTTGATTTAGATACACTCTGCTCTGGGATTATCCAAACATTTTATGATTCCGTAAGCCGTTTAGGTTCTGTATACTGCCGTGTTAAGCAAGAACGCCGTAAATCCATCAAGATTCTCCCTCGATTTTTGGAACTTAACAAGTCATAGAATCAAAACTGTTTTACCAATGCACCTCAAATTTTCAAGTTAAGTTCTTGTCCCAAGGTACACAAGTTTTTCTGCTATGATACGTTGTTTCCAAAAAATGTAAAATGGCGTTTACGGCGTTTTTGGGTTGCGCGGCAGTATAACGGAGCTTAGAGGAGCATGCATGTCAACGTTGTAACTAGGATATCGACGGTGTAGGTCGGCGATCACATATCTCGGTTTGCGACATCGCAGACCTCCTGTCATACTTTATTTTTTAAACGGGAAACTACTCCACGGCAACTACAAAACTGCTATGATTTTTTATTCTCTGCGCGAAGAAAATTCTACATAAACTTCAAGGAATGATGTCAATTTGTTCTCCTTCAAAAAATAACATAGAGGCGGAGACTTTCAGACACCGCGATCGATATATGTGATTGCGGACTTACGCCATCGATATGTTTTAGATTAAGTTACGAATACAAGTACATTTTACATTTTATGCTAGTGCACCGAAATTAGAATCGTCGGAAAAATGAAAAAAACAGCTGGATTATTCTGATCCTTTCATGGTAAAATATGATAAATTTGAGTCTTTTGTATCGGGTCAATAATACTGAATGTGATGGTACTAAAATAAATCAATTAATGAATATCGAAGACTTTTGTGTTCAAAATTTCTGAAAAGTCAGGGAATTTTGAAATCAAAGAAAACTTGCTACTGGGGTCATCCTCAAAGTCTATGCAGAGAAATAATCCGATAAATTCAGTTGGCGCTTTTCGGTTCAGAGAATCGAACTTTTCAGTCATCCGAATCAATTTCTTGAGTTGAAAGGACCGAATCATGCTTCGATGAACCAACAATTCAGCTACACGAACCGTAGATTCAGTTTAACGAGCTGGAAAATTTCGGTTCACATGAAGCATGCCGAATATTCACCGAAAATTTGGATTTGTTCGACACTGCATTCGACTTCCGATTCCGCTGTCATAACCGAACAGGTTTATTATACGATCAAAGCTATAATATTTCGAACAAAAAACGCCTAAGGAGCGTTCCTGACGTTCCTGAAATGGGCATTTTTCGGCATATTTGACCCGACCGCTTTTGTAACGTATGTCCCTATCCTTTAACACTTAAAAATAACGTAATGCCGCAATCACACGCTGAATGTGGGAGCTGAATGTGGCTTGAATGTGGAAGTCATCGTCCCGCGATGCCTGAATTTTGCGCGTGACGCACAAAATTCAGCAACGATTTTCAGCGACCATCGGATAATGTTGGATTTGTCTGAACTATTCGAATAGATTTGACACACATTTTGCATCCAAGCCACGCCTTACGTGACCGAGGGGGGGGGGGGGGGGGTGTCTGCCAGATATGATAAAAAAACCAGCAATTCTGGAAAAAGTCTGGGAATTTGCGCTAAAGACCCGGCCACCACTAGACAAGATTAAAAGTTAAACGCTATCATACATCGACGGTAAAAATACAATGTCAAGTATCTCGTTTGTAGAATTTTAGAATCTCTTCTCTAATTTAAATTCTTTAAAGGGGGAAAAATCAACATCATCCCTTGCAGTTTCCATAGAATTTTTTTCGCATTTAAAAGACAAACCACGGAAGTTTTGAATGAATGACGTTGAGCAGTTTTCTAATGAAACAAATAGAATATGAATAGACTATGAAAATTGCACCTTGTCAACATGTTTCCCTATTCCTCATAATTCTACGTAAAACTTAATAGAAACGCGATGGATATCGAGAAAGGTGCAGAAACAAGCTAAGCAAGTCTACCATTCGGGGTGCGTATAGGCAACTAATCGGCCTCTGTAGTGATTAAAATTGTATGAACGATATTTTGAAGGCGTTTTAAAACTGCTGCATTCTATATTGCGCTGTTGTTGAAGTGGTTACGCGTAAAGGCACACTGCTTAGTACCACATTGCTTAGAATTTGCAACACGGGCTACATTCAGCCCTACATTTCAGCAACCGATGCCAGAAAGAAATATCCGATTCCTGCATAAAAATCATCAACCGAGCAATAATCTCTCACAATGTGTGTTTTCAGTGTCAGATTCCAAAGCAAAGCTGTTTTTAATAAAAATGAAAAATAGCCGAACATTATGACAAACTGAAACATCATTCTGTCAAAGAAAACAAACTGCACTGCATGAGCAGTAAAAATTCCAATCTAACTTTCTAGTATGGGAACAAGCTCGAGCTGAAGTGGGAGGGACCGTTTCGCTTCAAGTCTGACTGGTTCAAAAAGACGCGAAAAGATAAACTCACTGCAATTGCTGGTGCTTAAATTAGATAAATTGATATTTTAATGAAATCGCGAAATTACATTCTACACAGCACGTGAGAAGCACCAACAGCCGCTATTACAAAGTTACAGCCGCGTGTGAGTAATGTTGCCGTTCCGTACGCATAAACCAAGATGATAGCCATTTAAACCGAAGAACTTCAACAAAATTTAAAGCACTTCGTGGCAATGCAGTTGTTTAACGCGGTCATTTTCACCTACGTACTATAATAAATTGACCGCACTGGCAGTAACATAATATTCGGTGGATGAGAGTTGGCAGTCCAGCGCGCTTGACGGACGCATGGAAAAAAAAGAAAAACGAGAAAATTGAAAATATAACACCACGGAGCTGTGGCTCGGGCGTCTGGTGAGAATTTATTTCGGTTCACGTTCAGTTTTGGCAGATGGACGAAAATTACAGACATGCTGACAAGTACAGACTTAAGATTTCGGCTCGCCGCGCCGGAGATTAGCGCTATTCTTCGAAAAAGCTTCGCAACTTTTCGCTTACACTTTCCTCTCGACCAGACCGACGGAATGACAACATAATTGGTCTGCGTCAAATCTGAGATTGTAGGCCATCAGGGGTAAAGTAGTTCAAGTATTTTACACAAAAGAATGAGGTTAGAGGAGGGAAAATCATGCATGATTCTACGTCATGTTTCACATACCGAGGCACGATAGGCAAACCAGAAAAAACAACCATGAGAGCGCGAAGAGTGAATGGAATCCCTAATAATAGGAAAAATAAAATAAAGTTTCTTTAAAAAATCAATTTTGAGGCCCTAAATTAAAAAAAATAGTCTTTCGCAGGTATAAAACTTCCAACTCTTGTGTTTTTTCTAAAAAAAAAAAAAAAAAAAAAAAAAAGGCAGGGCTATCTTCATTTATCCACTCAAATGAGCATTATAGATTTTTTTTTTGGGGGGGGGGGAAGAAATTTTATTTACGTACAACGTATATCTACTAGAAGGATATTTCTTGTATGGATCCACATGATTTGAAACTAAACTAATTTCACTAAATTTAAAGAGTAACGTCGGATAATAAAATCAGAATTATAGATGAGCATTAGTTTGAAAAAAACTTAGGAAGGGATAAGAAAAAGTTCATTAGAAAGTAAAATTGTGGTACCCAATGAATTTTATTATTTGCACTGAATTCCTGAAAGAAACCCATTTAGTAGGTAATGCTAATACGTGATGATTAAAAAATGATAGGTAAAAAAAAAGGAAAAAAAGGAGGTAATTTTCAATTTTGAGAAAATCTCCTGACGGCGACAGATGAAAAGAATAAAAAAGCGAAAATGTTTTCAAGGAGGGATGAATTTTCCACTAATCCTCAGGGCAAACTTCAGTATTTTGCATCAAGTCGCGAACTCAAACTATACGAGTTATCATGACTGCTACTGCTATCCTTATCGAAAAAAAGCGAACATGTTTTCAAGGAGGGATACATTTTCCAGTAACCCTTAGGACAAACTTCAGTATTTTGCAAGTCGCGAACTCAAACTATACGAGTCATCATGACTGCTACTGTTATCCTTATCGAAGTGCAAGGTTACAGAGTAATTTAAAAAAATTGAGTAAGTTCACGTGTTTGAAAACGTTGGTCTATGTAACAAGCAGATTGTGAGTTACATTACATGCAATTCAAATTTACTGAAATGATACTTGAAAAAGATGATTGAAATGGATTAAAGGTAAAGGTAAAGGTAAAGGTAGGCATTAAGAATCTAAAAGCATTGCTGCAGCCCATCACTTATTATTATTTCGACAGTGTGCACTCAAACACTTTATTTTTCTTTCTTTCTACACTGTGATTCTTTTTGGGAGTAAAGTTTACACGTCTTTACAGCTACTTTTAATGTTGTCAAAATGTCAGCTGAAGAAATGTCAAATAATAAGAAAACACATAGGCAGTTTCTTAGTTGCTCTATTCTCCATATCTGGAATTTAGGGTGAATATGAATTTCATAAAAGGAAAGCTCAAATGGGAAAATATTAGTTGTAAAAAATAAGCTGAAAAAATAATTAGAAAAAATACGAGGAGATGACATTGGAGAACTGAAATGTGAAAGTAAAAATATCGAAGGACAGGAAATCATAATGTAAAGCTATAACAAGAAGCTAATGGGTAGATGATTCCCTTGCTCACATACTTTTCAAAAAAGCTAATTAATTGTGATATTTTTATCAAATAAACATTTGTCTTGAATTTAAGAAGGGATATTATAATCAAAGGTTATTGTTTAGAGCACGATTTCGCGGAATTGATTTTTTTTTTTTTTTTTTTATTTTTTATTTTTTTTTATTGGTCGATTAAGAAAATATACATTAAGGCGACACAATGAGTAATAATACTTCGTGGAGTTGATAAAAATGATACAAATTAAAGCTTTTCTTTCGTATTAACAGATAAGAGAATGGTTGAGACTCGGAATGACTCATAAAGTGCACTTGACACGGTAGAACTTTTGCAGAATGTTGACATTTTTCTTACGGTGTAATGTATGAAAAATGCAACGCAATCATATCAATCGGAGTGTAAACTTTTAAACGGTAGAATAAAAAATGCACAGAAGACGAAAAGTCTTCTCGTCGTAACCCTCTGCCTGATGAAATATCACTGAAAATTAGAGGTAAAATTTTGATTGAAAAGTTCGGGGAGGAGAAATTATTATTGCACAAATTTTCGAATTACTTTCCATAATCCACGAAAGTTGCGTCAATTTTTATACTGGCCGGCCATCGTAAGTAGCTAAGCGATTTTCCACGAGTAAACCATGAAAAAAAAATCCACAACGCACAGAACCCGTTTATTTTTCATGAATATGCGAATTATTGCAATATCCTAAGGGTAGCTTTGAGGAATGCATTCAACCCTTACCCATAGTAAGGTGCTCTCGTCGGAGTAGTAGGGGTTAACGTCGCTTTTTGGCTGGTGGAGCATCATCTTGACACGTTCACTTTTACACAGACACTACGTTCGGAAAACACCACTCAACTTCGAAATTTTTACTGGATGGAAAAAAGTATAAACAAGTATTTATAAATAAATGAGAAAAACAACATCGGGAGAGTTTCGGCGTTTCGGGGCGCCCCCACCACGAGTCTCCACCCCCTTCGGGAGCTAAATTTATCGGCGACCGAGGACCCGAGCTGCCGAGGTAGCGAAGAGAGCAGTAAATGCAATTCTGCATGAGCCATGATTAGCACGTGATTTTATGTGTCTCGAGGTTCATCCCAGCATGCACTTACTTCTCTCTTTGCTATCACGGTAGCAAACCGACCTCTTTCCCGGCAAATCGAATCTCGCGCCATGACTCGACCGCAGCGCCGCACAGGATTTACGGGAAAATCACTTTTCCTCGTTTCCCATTCACACAGCCCGCGCTATATCCGCCACGTTGCCATATTTTTACCATTTTCTGTTGATCATTACAGCCCGCGGAACGAGTTCCGAATCTTGGAAGCCTTTATTTGAAAAGTGTAACCCATGGGAAGGCTCGCAGTCTAGTGCACTAGAATGCCAGTGCTAAGAGGATTCTCCTCTATAGGGGCCAGAAACCATTTATAAAATACTTAATCATGGTTAGTGCATTTCTCTAATTTCGGACCAAGAATCCGATATCAATCTCGAAAACTCATTGATTTCCCATTGAAAAGCGCAAAAAATCGATACAAAGAATCGATAGTTAGATTCGTCAACGCGAAAAATAAATTATTCGTGAAAAATAAGTAGGAATCGGTGTGCTACAGCCATCTTGTAGGTGCATTCATTCAATCATGAATCGAGATTTACCAATTTCAATCCTAAAAATAATCGTTTTCCGTAAAAAATTGCAGAAAATCGATATAACTATTCGATTGTTCGACTTCCTGACGTCAAAAATCGATTTTAAAAGACGTAAAAATACGTACACATCGGTGTGCTCAACATGTCTAAATAACGATAAGAAGGAACGGCAATCAATTAGGCGGGTTTTTCGTTCCTTTGCCCCCCCCCCCCTTCGTAACTCGAAAACAGTTCCTATATGAGTATAGGAATCTTGAGATTTTTTCCGGAGTTTTGTGACAACATAATAAGCTTCCATTTAAACCTAATACTCCGATGGTCGATTTGACTGCGTAAAATGGCACAAATTGGGAGGCTTTTTGTATTGTATCATATTGCAGAAAATTTATTTTGCAAAAATAAAGAAAAATACATCAATTATACAAAATTGTTTCCCAAATGAGCTTGCCTTGTTAAAAACAATCATGCGTTATCATATGGACTTCATTTTGCAATTTGGAATTATAAAATCTGCCTCTTCTGGAAAAACACTTATGTGCATAGGGAAACTAATGACATATACGTTGTTTTTAAATCGGGCTAGAATTTATAGTTCCAAATTGCAAAATGTAGTCCATATGTCGGCACCATGTTGGCGTTATTTTTGTGGGTGACGCATGCTAACAACGTGGTTCCAACTTGGTCTCAATATTATTCCACGTTGATATCATATTAAACACTGCTCATCAATTTGTTACCATGTTGATACCATGTTTCACCCACCATTCACCCATTTACAACGTCCGTTTCCAGCACGGATGGACTGATTTTTTTTCCGAATTAATTTAATCAAGATAAGAGAGTAAACCTGGCAACAACGTGTGAGATATTTAGAGCGAGAGATTAACAGAAAGTGGAAGCGCGGGAAAATCGTTTTCTCATTTGAATTCGGAGGCCAGGCCAGCGAGAAAACAAAGAAAGCGAAAATTTCGGCGGGAGATTTATGAGGCAGCGGAGGGCTCGATTCCGGAAGCGTGGCGGCCGGCTGGATTGACATTGAATCCGCGCTTTCTTCCTCAACAGTCAACACCAACGTCAACAACAGAAACCGGGGTGGCAAGAGGTGGGCCGAAGTTATCCCTCCTACGAACGCGCCCCCCTTCCAGAGATAAACTTGCGCAGTTCGCGAAGTGAATACGTCAGACTCTGTCCATTCAAAATTTTCTCTCGCGAAAACAACTGAAATCGACGGAGATGGAGTTGGTTACAAAACTTAAACAAATTTAGGCAAGACTTTAAGCAAACTAACACACTGAAAAAAAAAATACACATTGGATCTAGAGTCAAGACTCTTGAAAACATTGACAAGAAAAAGTACTCTTAATTCAATCAGAATCCAGCTTAAATCAAGAACCAAGCCTCTTAATTTAAGCGGATTTCGTTTTGATTCAAGCAAAAATCCGATTGATTCAAGAGTAGTTTTTCTTGTCAATGTTTTCAAGAGTCTGGACTCTAGATCCAATGTGTTTTTTTTCCAGTGCAAACTAACACCTTTTTGTAACAAACAAATAGAAAAGCGTACACTGTTGAAAATCGAGAAGTGGCATTCGCTGTCGGAAGCTATGTAGCGCCTAGAAACCTCGGGTGATATAAATGCGAAGTGAAATTGGAACCATGAAAGCATACGACTGCTATAAAGTAAATTTCTCACCGTAATAGCGTAAGTCACTCCGTAAGGAGCAAAGATTCCGCTCCGCATTCATCATACACATATCACTCGAGGTTTTTAGGCGCTATATAGATTCGAAGAATATCTCCCTGGAAATTTTGCCACTTTTTAGATAAAAATAAATGTACACTTTCTCTCCCTGGAAGTTATAGCCAAGTTCGGCGTGTTCCGGAGGATGGAACATAACAGTATTCCAACTTGAAAATTTTCCACTTGTACATCATATTTTCACCGGAAAACATACAGGATCGCAAAATTTCTACAATCCTGTGATACTAGGATTGCAAGCTCGCGGTGTGCATTGTTAAGAAATGGTGTACACCGGGGTAGGTTCGACACAATAAAAGAAAATATGACTTTTCAACGACTAGAGCGCACAACGCGCACCGTGGTATACGCGCAATGCATGCAGTATCTTGCAGACTTGTAAGGCGCTAACCAAGCGCGGCGCGCACCATGCTGTACGCGCAATGCATGAAGTATCCTACGGTCTTGTAAGGCGCCGCACCGGTCGCACTGTGTTTGACGCGATTATTCAAACTTGCGGCGTCGGCGGTTTTCAACTTATGATTTTAAAGTTTTTGTACAGTTTGTTGGAATTTGTATGATTCCAAATAATAGAAAATTACATAAAACCCAATTAACTTTCTTCTCTTCATTTAAATATTTGTATAAATAATTTTAAATAGAGGCATGCAAGCGCAGCGATTTTTAGGTATAGGCTCTCTCGTTGCCCAGCGATGTAATAGCGTGATCATTTGGAATACATTTTGCTATTCGGAACTACAATTGGACCACTTTAAGCAGAGAGGAATCAAGCCACATCAGCTACTGCCAAATTTAATTTGACACTTTAATGTTTCACATGAAAACGGTTGTGCGAATTTTTGTGCAAATTTCAAGGAATTTTCTGCACAGTGCGAAGCAAATGTTTTAAAATTTTTGAATGAATAGGCCTGATGTTTCCTGCCGTCTTACAAATTAGTGGGCCGGTGGAGTTCCAAAAACATTATGATTTGTGCCTTCGGTCGTCTCTTAAACTGATGCGTCCCAACTTTTCTGGCGTCTCATACATTTTTAGAGGGCCGGTCAAATTCATCAAGAAAAGTAATGAATTTTGCTTCCAGCTCACTTATGAACGTGACATCAGAGTCACGTGGAGGATTATGATTTGGGCTGCCTGTGGCCGGTCCTCATTTAATTTTCGCGACCAAAAATTTTCATCGTCTCGAGAATTTTCTGAGTTTGAGACACCGGCTCTCTTCGAAATTGTGCGGCCCACTCATTCTTTACGGTGTCTCTTATGAGACGAAATGTACTAACTCAAGAGCCCTTTTTATCGCCCAGTGTCCTCTTTTTTTTCTTCTTTCATTCCTTTTTCCTTTTTTTTTCTTTTTTTCCTTTCTCCTTGACCGGCCCACCGGGGGCTTTCCGATTTCCTTGTGGGCTAGTCCGCCTCTGATGCTACCCTACTGAGGTGCCATACACGAAGGGGGGCACGAAGGGGAGTTTAGGGAGAAAATCCCCAACCTAACCTCTAAACTATACGAAATCATCTGCAACGCGTGAATGTGTTAGGCTTGGGGTAAAAAATTACAAAATCTAGAATCACTGTTTCTAAATTTTTCAACTCTGGCTCATGCTTTCTGTCCAGTCTAAAGTTATGATTTTTTCAAGTAACTTTGAAGCCCTTGAATCGGCCGAGCTTCCAGAGTTTCATCAAGTAAATTTTCTGGGAGTGCATCAGAATGCACGTGCAGTACATACACATACATGCTTTTAAGAGACGAAAACAAACAGAAAAGTAAAAATTGCATGAAATTAAAAATACGAGAAAAACAGAATGAAACGTAAACTTGAGGTAAAGCCAAAAGAAAATTTTGGCGCAGAGTCAAACTGGTTTGCTGGATGCTGCATATGTGCGCGCAACGACAAAAATAGAAATGTAAACCAACAACGAGATCCGAACCCAGGACCCTGCGAGTGAAATTGAGGTTCTCGACTCAATCCACCGGGTCACTTAATCAAGTAAGTCAAGTCGAAGCTAACAGATTCGATTCTTTTGTATGTATGTTACCGGGATGAAGATCTGGAGCAAGTTATTTAAAGATTCGAAACGGGGATACGAACCCAGAATATTCTCACTAAAATTCTCTGTCGGACCGAGCGACTTACTGATACGAGCTTTGAATTACGTTGTGTAAACCTGACGTTGAAAATATACTTCACGTTCTTATTGCGGCTATTATGTCTTGCCTGTTTTGTCGCGGGAAGAGCTTCCCGAGAAATGGGTCAAAGGTTAGCCCTCAGATGCCCAAATAGGGTCAAATGTACCCAAAGTTTGCTAAAAACACGTGGCTGGAGGGTTGTATGGGGCCAGTGCATACGAGTTTTAGATACAGATCTACAAATACATCCTAAAAAAGAATCAGATATCAAATTGAAACGCCAGGGAATATATCTCTTAAAAAAATATCTCCAGAAATCCCAAGAAGCTGAGCCAAATTTACCCAACTATCTCTTCTGAGAAAGTTGTGGCACAGATAAAAACGAGCTTTACATACCGGTCTACAAATATGTCCTAAGCAAAGAATCAGACATCCAATTGAAAAAAAAGAAAACAATCGAGTATCAACTCAGCCGGAGGTAGGTAAGACGTATTCGGGCCTCGTTTTTCAAACTATTTTCCCGAATCAGAGTGACAGTTCTACAGTTCATTGGCAGCCTAGAGCGGAGCATCGCGAGCACACGTCTCGCGCCGTAGCGCCTTCAATTTTGCAGATGCAACACGGACATCCATACAGCACGAATAGTCGTATCTCTGCGCCGTCATCAATGCGCCGCGCCGGCCGTCCTTTTCCTTGCTTTATTTCCATGATGTGTTGGTTCCGTTTGTCTATTTTTTAATAGGGGCTTTAATGGCTTCACAAGAAACACAGCGACCTACCCGTTTAGTTGAATCTGCACGGATTTAACTTTAAAAAAGAAATCGTTAAGAAATAACGCTTTAAGTCTACATAATATCGCAAGGAATTTTTTTTTCAGTGTTTAGAGATAGAAACCTCGCAAGGGAATTTGAATGATTTCATTCCCTAGGTGTGCGAACATTTGATTAGGAATTTAGGGCTCTCTTCAAAAGCCTTAATATTCAATGCTTTAAAATAAATGGATTGCATTTTGCAAAAAGGAACCACTAGCATTGCAATGTTGCTAAGATTGTGCAAATTCTTTTGTCTTGGAGGAAAAACCCGATTATCCATTAATAGTTCCTATTTTACTCGCTAAAAACTGTAAATTTAAGACAAAAATTACCATGTATATTTCATAGTTTTTCACGATTTCCGCAATTTTATTGCAAAATATGAAGTTGCACAATCTTAGCATCATTGCAATGCTAGTGGTTCCTTTTTGCAAAATGCAATCCAAATGATAAATGATAATTGATTATCGGCTTGAGATGAAATCAAAATTTTGGCTCCTCTCTGAAAAATTATCTTCAGACTGTTTGCAATGTGGATACTTCAAGAGGGGATTTAAGTCCATTCTATAATTGCGAGAGATGCATTGAGTGATAAAAGCGCAATGAACCTAGAAGCGAAAAGGCGCGTCTTGAAAACACAAGCGTTGTGCGAAGCGAGTGACATTGAAGGGTTGCGAACAGACGAAAGTTTGAAGATTTGTTTATCTGCTTCACTTTGTTATTTTAGCTCGTTACAGGTGTTGCCAGGTCGGCTATGAAACTTGTAATCTTTAAAAATTCTACGAAATTCGGCAGTTTTTGGAACATTTGACCCGCTGCTTCCAAACGCATTCCCGCAGCCTGTCCGCCTGGGATTTGAGGTGCCTAAATGTGCCCAAAAAACGCAGTATCCGCCGTGAAAATAATCTAAAAATTAACTAATTCTTCGGTCAGAATGTGCATCAGTGGCTGAAATTACAGCAGCGAGCCAGAAATTATTGCAGCCACGTCGCGCCTTCAAGCCGCACAATGGAACCAATTTTTTGGCTAAAAATCAAAAACTTAATTGAAGATATTAGGTCATAAAATTTGCACACGTCAAAAACTCGTACATTCGTGCATAAGTTTTTCCCAACTCTAAGATTTCTAAGTGCTTCGTGTGGCGATAAAATATTTAAAGCGTGAGATAAATGCTGGTATATTTTTTAAAGCTTCTTTTTTATTGACACTAATTTAGCTGTGCAGATATCAAAGGTTGGGTAGCATTTACGAGAAAATTACCGATCTTCTTGACGATTCTTCTCGATAACTACGAGTGAAAGCATCTTCCAAATGAAATCATTTCACAATAATGTCAACCTTTCAAAAATTATCTCATTAACCTTGCAATCTATGTAAAATGTTCAATTCTTCGTCCCTCCTCTGTGTATATTAAGATTACGTGGAATTTAAATAGTGAGCTTTTTCCAATGTTGAAAAGAATCCGAAGTGTCATGCGTGATAAGTTGAATTAAAGGTGTCGAGCGTGTCTCTACGTACAAAAAACTGACTTTTTCGATTCGCATAGTTCTACACCAGAGATTGGACGCTACTGTCAGGCAAACAGCGCGATGACGTCAGGAACTGCGTTTATGTTCCTACTCTTTAGATACGGACCTTAAATGCATTACTATCCATCGATCATTAAAAATCCCGCGCAGATATACACTCCACTGGCGAGGCATGAATGATCGATTATCGATAATTCCCCCATTGAAAGATATGGTAAAGAAATCGATTATTAAAGTGTTCGTCCCGAACATCCAGTTTATCGATCCTTTGTCGTAGCTAAAAGGCAGAAAAATCAATAAATCGCAAAGCACGCCACGCCACTGATACACTCTCGCCTTGTGGTAGAAAGTTAGGAAATAAGATAAATTTTTGAGATATATTTGAGGGTTGTAACCTTCTCTAAATCACTTCTTGGTTGGAAAGAAATAGCCGCGCTTAGTTTCCGAGTGACGAGTCAATGCCACAAAAGATTTCAAAGTTTGGGTTTCAATTGAAGTTGTTGAACCCTACCCGTCTTCATTCTGATGCACGGTGCGCCGCAGTATGGGCACCCATGCGGGTGGGGCTCCACGCAAAAAGTTGAAGAGTGGAGAGGAGGAGTTTAGTCACGGGTCTATTTTGGTCCGTTTTTCAAGGTGACACGTCCAATCCCTCAATACGTTGACTTTCAGCGAGCAGAATATATCATTTTTATTGTTATCTGTACTGGGTATAACATCGTGAACGGCCACGACATGCCGCTATAAAAGCTACAAAACGAAAGTATCTCCCAAAAAAGAGCCTTTTTTGCCTTTTTCCGGAAACCAGAACAAAAGGCTAAAATGAAGCTAGTGTCGCTATTATTGTGATACGTACCGGCTAACATCGTAAATGGCAACAACATGCAGCTATAAAAGCTACAAAACGAAAGTGTCTTCTGAGAAAAGGCCATTTTTTTTTTGCAATTTTCCGACAACCACCGAAATTACTAAAAAAATCACCGAAGTTTTAGAGGATTGACGTTCGGTTGTTTCCCACGTAGAAAGTAAATGATAGCAGGAAGTCTGCAATACCGCAAACCGAGTATGTATTTCTGCAGTTTCACCATCAATGGAGTAGCCTTTCCAGAATAACAGTTAACCCTACCAATTTATGATTGGTACTAAAGACTGATAAAGGGCCGTTCAAGAATTACGGAGCGCCTTTTTTCCGATTTTTGACGCCTCTCCCCCTTGTAACCCATCCGTATCCCCCTTTGAATAACATAACGCTGGTCTGACCCCCCCCCCCTCTTCCCAGGTTTTCGAAAAAGCCGGAAATATTATTTCGGGAAGGGTGGGATTTTCAATTTTATTGCACATTTTCTTTTAAAGCCCCCCCCCCCCCCCACGGCTAGGATTCGTAACGCTGGGCTTGACCCTCCCTCCTCCCGCTGGCTCAACCCTCCCTCCCCCTCCCCTAAAATTGCGTTAACCCTCCCTCCCCCCTCCCCTAAAATTACGTTAACCCTCCCTCCCCCTCCCCTAAAATTGCGTTGACTCTCCCTCCCCCTTCCCTAAATTTGCGTTACGTTATTTGCGTTACTTGAACGGCGCCCCTAACATAGGGTGGATGGATCACCTTATTTTCTTCGTGTGAATTGCGATTTTCTTTTTAACTTTGATTTTTAGGCAGCAATCGATCTCCGTTTCCATATCGCGACTATTTTTCAGGATGAGTCATGACTGAGCAGCAGACTGGATCGGAACAAATAAGGGAAACCATGTTGAGTGACGGAGCGTTGAACTCAACTTTCAGACGGAAGGCATGCCACGGCTATCACAAGACTTAGGCAAAAATTACACGGACGAAATGATGGATTTCTCTGAAAGACGAAAATACGCGCGAACCAAAATAAAACTGCGCGCGGCAGAAAACGCTGAAACCGAAGAGCGAAAGCGATACTCTTATTGTTAGCCCTGTCAATAAGAAAGGTCGAAATGATTCTTCGCCGTGGAAATTTCTATTTCCCACGATGTTCTGGCGAGAGTTTTCTTTTGTCAGTTTGTGTAAACAGGTTTTAGGAACGTAGGAACAAAAATAGTCTAGAGGTATTGTGCAATTAATAAAATTTGGCCTCCTTGATTTGTAAAGATATTATGAAAACAAGCTAAAATGATTTAGAGGAAAAGAGACTTGGTAAAATCGTATCAAATGGAAAACAAAACAACTGGCTTCTTCAGTTTAATCTCTGGTGGTGACTGCTAGTCATTTTTCCTTTCAAGAAGAAAATCCTACTATTTGCTATACTTCGAGCATTTTCGCATTCACATATAGCTTTGGAGTATTGCAATTTTAATCTTTAAATACAGCTGGATTGATTTGAAATTGAGAGTCTCGCTGTGACAGATTAGGCCTTGGACTTTACTTGACGCATCAGCCAAAGTTTCATCTACAACATGTATATGTGTATTTATAAAACAGTAGTTTCTCTCTGTAACGACTATCGTTACAACGAAAATCTCTGTATAACGAGGAAATCGGCCGGTCCCTTGAATGCTCGTTACAGAGAGAAAGTACTGTACCAGATTTTTTTTGTGATTTTGTCGAAATCATATGCTTAAAATCAGATCACATTGGGGTGGTGGGGTCCTCTTCACAGACTTTTTCGGAGCGGACAGTTTAAAACCCCTTTCGATTTGGGACTTCTCCCTCAACATGCCCTTTCCTCAACAGGGCCGGATTAAGGGGGTGGCCAAATAAGTCACGGTCCATGGCGGCAAATTTAGGGGCCGCAAATTTTGCAATTTTTTTCAAATATAGGTATAAAAAAAATCGGATTCAGAAAAAAAAATATACAAACGAGAAAAGCGTCTTTCGGCGACACAAGAGACAGCACCTTCAATTAGTCGAGTTAAGAGAGAAACCAAATACGCAATTTGGCATGGAGCGACGCGGCGCAGAGAGCAATGATGATGAGGACTTGAGATGAAAAGGAGAAGCCCTCAGCGCGGCGGTTGGCATGTAATACATATTAGCACCTGCAAGACTTCATGAATACTTCACGCATTGCGTCAAACACAGTATGCGTTCAGCGGCGGTGGTCGGCGTGAAGTGCATAGCGCCTACAAGACTGTAGGAATACTTCACGCATTGCGCCAAACACAGTGCGGTCTGAGCGGCGCGGCGGCGGAGGTTAGAATTATTAAACCACATTTATGTTTGTTCTTGCATAATTTTTACGTTCATTTCTTACGAATGGAAGGCCTTGTTCACACAGAGATAGGTTTACGGAACTTAACTTTCGCGCAAAGTTCCGTGAACTTTTGCTAGTAGTGTTGACAGGGCTTTCGCAAAAAATGTGTGCAACACGAGTAAACGCGTCTTATGCACTCCTCCCCTCCCCCTCCGGCACGTTCACTTGATGGTTTTTATTGATGTTTCAAAACGAATGAGAAGGGGGCGGCAAAATACATTCGGCCCATGGGCGGCAAGTAAGTAAATCCGGCCCTGGTCAACCTGAAGATTCCAATTTCAAACCACGATGGCCAAGAAGGTTCAAAAATGAGTGTTCTTCCGCAAAACTGAGTAAATTTATACAAAAAGTAGGTCAAATACGTGATTACCTGACAACGGGTCGCAACAGATGTAATAATAAATCACTGTGGATAATTTGAATCCACGGGTTGACCGCCCTTTTGGGCCCTGAAGGCTCCAAGACCTAACCTCTAAATTGTCGACAAGTCCAAAATACATTTGGCCCATGGGCGGCAAGTAGGTAAATCCAGCCCTGTGCCTCAATGTCTATCTAGACGCACCACACCCGTGTTAGAGAGGAAGGTAGTGGAGATCGGATCGCGCTATTGTTACAATGGAATCACGCTCCAAGTGTCCATTGGATACTTTGACTCATCGCAAAATCAGGGTGGAGAGGCACCATGCCACCGTAGATTCTTGGCAGCACCATCGGATCCGGAGCAATGAGCTTTGCGTCTTGCGTCATTCGTCACGTAAGCTCGTTAACGAGCTTTGACCTACGTCAACTCCCGCGTTCCTCCCCGTGTTTTTTAATTCCCTACATGGATAGGTTCATGTCCAAACCGAGCACGTCTATTACTCGGTGAGCCTTGGAATGAAAGCATCCTTACGGAGCTCAAGGCTCATGAGAAAATCGACTTGTAACGTGTTAACATCGACCGGTTCGCTCGTAAACGGAACGGAGCCCTCGTCATGACGTCCACCAGGTGCGATCCGAATTCACGAGCGCTGACGTGTTCGTCAAAGATTTCCAGTCATCTTTCCGCGATGACGTCAGTTGACGGCAGAGTAAAAATGTTCATGAAAGAAGTCGAAAAACACGGCGAGATGTTTCCAAATCTCAGTTTTTATTTTCTTCTCTTACACTGGAAAAAAAAAGAAAAAAAGAAAAAAAAAAGAAAAAAAAAGAGAACACACACATTGGATCTAGAGTCCAGACTCTTGAAAACATTGACAAGAAAAAATACTCTTGATTCAATCGGATTTTTGCTTGAATCAAAACGAAATCCGCTTAAATTAAGAGGCTTGGTTCTTGATTTAAGCTAGATTCTGATTGAATCAAGAGTACTTTTTCTTGTCGATGTTTTTAAGAGTCTGGACTCTAAATCCAATGTGTTTTTTTCCAGTGTATGGAAAAAACCCGAGTGAACGTAATTGCTCGAAATTTTTGCAAAATATTCGGTACCTATGAAACTTGAAAGATGAGCAAAAATTCCAAAAAATGATAAGCCGCTTGTATATAGCGAAGATCCCTTGGATTCATAAGCAAATTGCCTAGCACTAAATTCAATAATACTTTTGCTTAAATCAGGTCACTTTTGTTCAACCGAGGCGCCAAACTTTCGATTTTATTATGAGCTGATTATTTAATAATCATCGTTCATTACTAAAAATAATCTAAAAATCGCCTTCAATCATGCCGAATAGGCAGAAAACTTACAGAAGAGCTCGAATTGTTATCTATTTGAGCACTCGAGATGTTTAACTATCCATTGCGTTATGAGTCGAGATCGAACAGCGGGCCGATTATTGAAAGTGATAGACAAAGCTATAGACAAAGAAGAAATAGGGGGTATAAAGCAATCCTATTGGTTGAAATGGGTGGTTCTGGGTTCTCATAGACTAAGGGGGAAAATGATAGAGTAACTGTCGGGTCTCTCGTGGGTTGCCGTTAGTTAGTCTATTACCTACCGCCTTTGTCCATTGCAACCACCCGCTTCTACCAATAGGATCCCTTCAAATCCTTTTTGTCTTCTTTGTCTATTGCTTTGTCTATCAATTTCAATAATCAGCCCGCTGGACTTTTTTAAGCTCTTCGTCCTCTTAGCAATGTCTGAGATGACTGCAGCCTGGAATTTTGTTGCAATGAAGACAGAATTTCCAGACTACTATTTAGGGAGCTGCTAAACTATTAATTACTCGTACTTGAATCCACCAGCTTAATGAGAGCTCCCAAAATCTCATAATCGGTTTAAAAAGAAAAAAAATCGCACCACGGCAATTTAAATTTTTTTTTTTTCATGCTTTCTTTCTTCCTTTTTTCAGGCCAGAGGCTTCCGGCATTACTACATTTCTATTTTGACAAAATCCAGGAAAAGACGCTTTTCAGCACTCATTAGTTTTCATTTCTTCATGTCCGCTGCACAGACGTTCTTTTCTCAAACCCAGTCATTCTCAATGATTTTATCCAATTACCGCTGGGTGTTTGTAAGCTAGATGAGTTTGGAAAACTTCCAGGTAATCACCTCCGACGTGTGTCAATCCAAAGCAAGTTTTACTCTGTACGACGGGAAAAAACAGATCTAAATTATTTTAACCAAATGTTTCGAACGTAATACTCGGTAAAAAAAAGTAAATAAAGAAAATATTGTCAAATTGTCATGGTGCAAGACTTATGATTTCTCTTAAACCAAGTATGAGACTTTTAGAACCTTCATTGGTTCAATTTGATGGATTCAAGTCCGAAAGATATCAGTTTAGTAGATTTCTAGATATAGTATCTGGTCCGGAGAATTCTGTCTAAAATTAAGAAAAAAAAAAAGAAAAAAAAAATTCAAGCTGCAGTCAAGTCAGACGTTACTGAGAGGATGAGGAGTTTAAAATCCCCGTTCAATATCGACTCAAAATGCGATGGAAAGGTAAACTTCTCGAATGCTCGAGTAGATAACTACTCGAACTCCTCTGTAAGAGTTTTGCGTTCCGACAAAATTGAAGGCAAAATTCAGATGTATGATATCTACCAACGGGTTCACATTCCAAAATTAAGTCCTCTGGTTCCTAGCTTGCAGATTTCCCTGATGCTGGCATTGGGACGGAACCTCATCAGGTAGAAGGGGGGGAGCTGTACCAAAGTCAAAGTTCACCCCGATCTGTACCGATCGATCTATGTAACTTCGAAAACTTTGGATGGGATCCAGACTTTCAATCCGATTCGTAGACGCAGTTCGCTTTAGGAGTCACTGCGCAAATCCTGAAATTGCTGATTAGATAGAAGGGGGCTGAGATCATAATAGGGGACATCGCGGTGTGAAGGGTCCCGTGTGCTGGTGCGCAGACGGCGGCGGAACCCGCTGAAAAACACCGTATGAGCTATGAGGCGTTGCCAAATGCCTTCAACAAATCACGAATTTCGGGGATAATGGAGATGTTGCATGTGTGAGGGATTTGCGATTTGACCATTGATTCTTATGTAAAAGTTCGCGAGAAACACGATGGTGCCACTGGTTTTCTCTGAAATCATCTCCCAAGCTCAAAAAAAGCACTCAAAGTGAGGCCAAAATGGAGGGGATATCCCACCCTACCCTGAGAGTCCACCTCTACATCAAAACAAACTCTCCATGCAGAGATAGGGAGCAAATACATTATTGACAGGGCTGCCACTTTATTTGGGGACTCCACAACTGAAAACACGGCAACCCTGCTAATGTATTTCCTCCCTATCTTTGCATGGAGAGTTTGTTTTGATGTAGAGGTGGACTCTCAGGGTAGGGTGGGATATCCCCTCCATTTTGGCCTCAACTTGAGAGCTTTTTTTGAGCTTGGGAGGGATTTCAGAGAAAACCAGTGGAACCATCGTGTTTCTCGCCAACTTTTACATAAGATTCAATGGTCAAATCGCAAATCCCTCACACATGCAACATCTCCATTTGTGAATATTTCTCCGTCGATTTTTTCAGAAGATTTCGCCCCTGATTTGATGTAAAAGGTCTGAAAATACCGAGGAAAAATATTCATAACTTTCTTGAAAAAATATATTTTGTGAGAGGAAATTTTGCAACATTTGAATGCTTACAAGGCGTTTTTAACTAACACGGGAGCCCAGTGCTTGTTCCTGACAAATCCCTGTGCGGGCGTCGCTGTTCCTCGCCTATTTCCTCATTGAGAGTGACGACCGGTTGAAGTGCTGTCGAATCGTTTAAAAATGTCTTAAATCGAGGTTAGGCCATGACTATGCGGTATTTTAGGTTCGGTCTGGCGTCAGTGGTTCAATTACACCGAGACTGCCACTGTCCCCAAACCCTTGCACAGGTCACTAATTCGAATTAATTAATTCGTTTCACCCAATTAGACACCAAAGCCGCGGTGCAAGATGAGATTGTGATTATGTGTGCTTGGAGGACTTCAACTGAAATATCCAGGACTGAGGAGCAATGCTGCCTTACTGACGATGGAGCTTTTGCATGTGTCAGGAATTTGCGATTTAGATTACTGATTCCTATGAAAAATTTCGGGAGAAACACGAAGATGCCACTGGTTTACTCAGAAACAAACCCCAAAGCTTAGCTCTCTAAGTTGAGGCTGTAATGGAGGGGATATCCCACGATACCCTGAAAGTTCACCTCTATATCAAGATAAACTTTCTATGCAAAGTTAGGAGGCGAATACATTAGCAGGATTGCCGGGATTGGAGCCCCTAAAGAAAGTGACAACCCCGTTACTGTATTTTCTTCCTATCTTTGCATTGAGAGTCTGTCTTGATGTAAAAGTAGACTCTCAGGGTAGCGTGGGATACCCTCTCCATTGCGGCCTCAACTTTAAGAGCTTTTTCTGAGCTTTGGAGTTATTTTCAGAGAAAACCAGTGACACCATCTTGTTTTTCGTGAGATTTTACGTGAGAAAAAGTACTTTAATCGCAAATCCCTCACGCATGCACAAGCTTTATTTTGGTGAAAATGAGTTAGCGACTCATTCTACAGGATAGAACTAGGGGGCTACGCCCCCTGGCCGCTACGCGGCCCAACCTCCTGAAGGCGCTCCGCGCCATCAATGGGCCGCTTCGCGGCCCTATTTTTACCCTCCTATCAGTGTTAGTTTTATTTTTCCCCTAAAAAAAATACGATATGAGGTATACTTTAATTTTAAACTTTACTTAAAATTACTTCAAAATTAAAAGGACGCGTTTTGGAATGACTGCTTGATGAAATATTGCAGTAAAACAATGAACAATGATAGTCACGTAATTATTAAGATTTCTTGGGTCGGGAATCGAATTCATACCGATTTCGGAGAGGACGCATCCGACGTTTTAGACGACTCGGCTACCGCTCGTCGTGAGATCGCCGATGCGAATCTTGTGTAAATAAGTGTAGAGCTGATGCGCAGGCTACACAGCTACTGCGCAACCTCCTCGACCACTGCGCATCCTCCCGCGCATAGCGGTAGCAGTACCGGAGCATTCTGTAAACTCACTCACTTTTATAACGTGATTTTAAAAAAACCTGGGTCCTTTTTCCAAAATCTGATTACAGTGGGCTCATCTAGGGCCTATTACCTGTCGATTTACGCAAAAATCATGGAAATCGGCCCGGTACACGGAAAAAACGAGTTTAGGGCTGATACCTGCACCGAAGGTCCCAGCCCTAACCGGGTAGGTAAAATTGCTTCACCTCTACCGCCATAGGGGCAGGCCCGGCGCGCGTAGAGCCCAAAACTACCTGCTTCAGGGTTCAGCCCTACCTGGTAAGAGCTAGACCCTGCCCAGGTAGGGCTGGGCCTTACCCGCGCAGGGCCTGCCCCTGTGGCGGTGGAGGTGAAGCAATTCTAGGGCCCAGCCCTAATCTCGTTTTTTCAGTGTAGAACGCTCAAACGAACTATGACAAAAAGTATAAATTTACATTGTTTAAATGGGAGAATTCGCAACTTTACCACGTAATATAAAAAAACCTGGGCCATATTTTGAAAATCTGACAAGAGTTGGCTTATCTAGAGACAATTGCCCGTCGATAGCCGCAAAAATCATGAAAATCGGCCCGGTAGAACGCTGGAACTAAGCGTTACCAGTTTCGCAAAATTAGGAGGTCTCGGAGCTTATAGTATAGATAAGCAAGTTGATGTTTTAGGTTTCTTTCCAATTATTCAGGGAAACGCTGGAATGACGCTGTAATGTATGAAGAAATAGCAAATCTAACCCCAAAATTCCAAAAATGGCGAAGTTTTCTCTTCGTCCTGCAAAATTGTCCGTTTGCAGAGCGGTACTATTCCTTAGCCATCGAAAGGAAAAAGTTGGAGTGGACCAAAATAACGTAACTTTATCGACATAACAATGTCAAGAGCGATTCGGATGGATTTTATTACCGGTGAAGCGCGAGGAATCTCTTTTACGATGAAAAAAGACAACCGCGAAAGCTCAAACATGAGTGCATCCAATGATGTCACGAGGCACGGAGAGGTAAACTACGCTACCGAGATAGCGAAGAGAGCAGTAAGTGCACAGATGCACGTGTTTATGCTAAAAGGAACTATATTATTATACGCAATAACTATGAACATAGTTCCTTCCAGTATAAAAGCGTACAATGGAGAATTTGCACGCAAAATTTTTATTGCTTCATCTGAAAGTGTCTGGAGAGCTAATTTCACAGTATTTTTTATAATTTTTTTCTGATATGGGAAATAGTATAAAAATAGATTTAAAAGTGAGAAAATACACCGCCTAGTGACGTCATCTGGCGGCATTTCCCATTTAAACACACGTATTTTAGCAGATTAGATCATTTTGTCATATCTTCTCCGTTTATTGTTCAATTCAGGAACCAAGGGTGTCCTCGTGTTCAGTTCAATCAGTAGTTTCCACTTAAACACGAAATTCATCAAATTTCAGACACCTGCAAATTCTCCATTGAAGTTCTGAGGAAACGGGTTAAGAAGCGTATGACCGGAAAATTATATTGAAAGAAACCTCCGGAAGGAAACCGTTAGGAATGAAAATTTGACACTTACTGCCGTGATAATGATGAGAGCAGTAAGTTTCAAATTTTCGAAATCGAGTTTCCTTCAAAATTAGACTGCATTTTGCAATAAGGAACCTCTATCTTTGGCTCTTCTATAAAAGTACCTTTCTGCATAAGGAGACCAATGGCATAATATGTTGTTTCTAAATTGAGCCAGAAATAGTGGTTCCTACTTGCAAAATGTGGTCCAATTCATCTAATCTATTTTGGATGAAATCGCTGAAAAAAGTAACACGGCAAAATTCATCTTAATGGAGAATTTGCAGGTGTCTGAAATTTTGTAAATTTCATCTTTAAAATGAGACTACTAGGAAAACTACTAGGATATCCTTGGTTTCTAAATTGAACAATTATTGGAGGAGATATAACAAAATAAACTAATTTGCTAAAATACGTGTGTTTAAATGGAAAATGCCGCTAGATGACGTCAAAAGGCGGCACATTTTCTCACTTTTAAATCAATTTTTCTCGAATTTCCCACGTTAGAAAAATTTATGAAAAATACCGGGAACTCAGCTCATACAGCACTCTCAGATGAAGCAATAAAATTTTTGTGTGCAAATTCCCCATTGTATGAAAACGGGGCATATGAGGTCTTACAGCGATAAAATCGCAATTTAACGCAATTTTTCCGTTGAAAGAGGCTAATTGGAGAGCCGTTCGGTGGGTATGCTCATCGGCCGTGAGACTCAAAGATAGGGGCATGATGGGAAGATGGAAAATACTTTCCGATCGAAAATTTATGGTTGTTTACACACGTCAGGAAAGTGAGAGGATACGCTGCGCTGCTAGATTGGAACCGCCCATACCCGTGCGATGAGACCATCATATTTTTCGGTTCGATCGTCTCGACCCGTTGAACTTGCGCTTGATGAGGGACCAATCGCAGGCCTCCATTCTCGGGTACAAGTTATTTTCGTCAACGAGTTTTGGCAACAGTATCATTACGTGCGCTGCCTGCATCGGTTTTTCTGTTGCAGTGAAATTTAACGGGCAGCGGAAACAGGGAAAAATTGCTCGGAAGAATGGGCCTGTGTTGCCATGCATTCGGCAACTTCACGACTACTGCCATCGTCTCAAGCAAAAACGGTGGATCGGTGGAACGACTGTAGGTACCATGCGAAATGACAGTGCAGATTGATGGTTTAAAGTTAGATCAAAAAGTGTATTTTTCCATTACATTTTCTTAAAATTTTCAATAATTTTTCATTGTGACGGCGGCGAAATATGCCTTGAGATGAATCTCAAAACATCCAATGCTCCCCTGGTAAAAATTGGCAGTAGAATCTGTGTTCCAAAATACCATAGACCTACAGCCGGCTGTAAGATTTCCAATAGCTTCTATAGCCGGCTACACAATTGCTTATAGCCTCTTATAGCCGATGGCGATTAAGCAACAGCCAGACGATAAAGTTTATGCTAAACGTTACAAAATACGGATACTAGGACTTAGTTTTTGGACTACCGCTCGCTTTTTGTGCCGTAGTATCTTGATATATTTTGCGAGGAAAGCTCCGTACTTTTGAAGGATGCCTGTCATTCTTAATATGTTGGAACGCCTTCAATTTCTTATGATACTGTGCAATACCTCTGGTGTGAAATAGTTGCTTCAAGCGCCGTGGCAGGCGGGCAGCCAGCGCGAACTCGCATTGGCGCCTACAAACCTAACCAGGATACTTCACGCGTTGCGCAATGCGTGAAGTATCCCTGTTAGGTTTGTAGGCGCCAGTGCGTCGCCGCTCCGCTTTGTGTTAGGCTCTAATATTTAATCTGGCGGAGTCAGCGTTATTTAACTCATGATTTTGAAATGTTTGCACAACCTGTATGGATTATTCTCATTTTAATTGATGAAAAAAAATATGTGTTAAAGGGAAATATAATGTGTGTTTTGTAAATATTAAGGTGGTTCTGTATCAAACTTAATTATTTCCAAAGCACACGAATTTATACACAATTTCTTATAGCCTTTTATAATCGATGGCGAAAAAACAACAGCCAGGCGATAAAGTGTAGAGCCCAAATTAGTACCTGGCAATAACGTCACAATTCAATACCCAGAACTTAGTGAAGTATGTATTCATCTAGATAAAAGTATTTTCTTCGATTCCAAGTATATCCAATTAAATATTACAGGTAAATCATCCCTGTTATTATGAAATGATTTGCCTCTTTTTAAAGACGCTTACATATGAGCCCCTGTAACTTTTTTTCTCTTTTACCTATTAATTGGTCGACGATCGACGGTACGAAATACACGAAACTTTTTTTATTATCTTTTTACTCCTATTATTTTATATCATGGAGTATGATTAGTACCTGGCAGTAACGTTACAATTAATACGCAGAGCTTAAAGAATTATGTATTTATCTCGGTAAAATTATTCTCTCTTGTATTCGAAGTATATTCAATTAAATATTAGAGGTAAATATTATAAATATTACTGGTACTCATTAGAGCTCAAACTTTTCGGACTTTTTGGCTTTGTTTTACCCGCGAAACGGCGTAGACCCAGCACCGTTTCACTAACTTGTTACATACAGTTCGGAGTGTTTTTTCTTAAATATTATACCGATACTACGGTGAGAATTTCGGGAGGAAAATGTCGGAAAAATGCGCGGCCTACATTTTACGCTCCATCGCGTCGTATCGTCTTGGAGAAACGTGAGGGGTAAATTGATTGGCGGGCGTCCAACTCCACGCTCGCACGGCACAACAGGGAAGACAATAGACGGCATCAGATTTTGTTCAGGCGCAGACCGGCGCTTTGAAATGTATTTGACGCACCCAAGGACGGAAATAAACGAGTCCGGAATAAACCTAGGTCAATAAAATTCCGAACAAGAGCAGGAATAGATGACCCACAATCAGGGTGCAAGGTCTGCTTTTGATTCGTGCGGAAGGCGCGCGCCCTCGGGATGCAAATGAAGATTCCAGAAGAAGAGAAATGGAAGGTGATGAATCCCTTTGGTCCCTGGGTCAGAGTTAAAGTTCACGGTGATACTGGGAGATTCGTGATGGAGAGGCGAAGAAAAAGCCGAAAGCGTAATAGCTCACTGTAAAAAAAAAACACATTGGATCTAGAGTCCAGACTCTTGAAAACATTGACAAGAAAAAGGACTCTTGATTCAATCAGATTTAAGCTTACATCGAAAGGAAATCCGCTCAAATTAGGAGGCTTGGTTCTTGATTTAAGCTTAATCTTATTGAATCAAGAGTATTTTTTCTTGTCGATGTTTTTAAGAGTCTGGACTCTAGATCCAAAGTGTTTTTTTCCAGTGCTCAGGTATCATGCTGACGTATCTGAGCTAAAGGAGACAAAGGCTATAATATCAGAGAGGGGTGAAAGATTTAAAATTTATAACGCTCAAACGCATTTACATTTTTTCATGCAATCAAATTTAATTAAAATTATACTATAATGGTCGCGTTCCGCGAAGCCCTGCTCCATATCCTCAGAGTATGACTGTATTTTGATCAGCCAGTGAGCGTTATCAATCTCAAATGTTCCACACAAAAATGTGTGCATCGCCGAAAAAAAAAGTTACGGGCTACATAGACATACCGTCAATTCCGGACTCAGAGATCGAAACTTCCGGATGCTGGAGCCGTAGCTTCGATTGCTCCGGGTGCTGCGCTCGGAGCTTCCGGCCACTGAGCCGGGAACGCAGACGATATGTCTTTATAGACCAAAGTGCGGCTTCCACGGCCGGAGTTTTTTTTTCAGTGCTCCAGTGTTGGAGCCTGGATTAAATACTTCTTATTGGGTTCCGATTCACTTAACATTTAAAGAGGTTCAAAGATATTGAAAAAAAAAATCGAGAAAAAACAGTAGATCTTTGCTAAGTGCCTAGGTCTAGCGGTCCATTTCATCTTGAAAATTTTGAAATTAAGAGCGTAAGACTTAAATTTCCACATAGGAATGAAATTTCAAGAGAGTAAAAGGTCCTAAATGCCTTGACAGATATTGAAAGAAACGAGAAAAAACCTGTAGCTGTTAAAACAGTGCCAATAGTAGGTAGTTCATCTCATTCCGGGTATTTTATGTTAGGAGTATGACACTTGAATTTTTAAAGCGAAATAATATTTTGGGAGAGAAAATTTTTTCGAATGTTCTCTGTATCATGACAGCGAGGCTGCTGTCAAGCTCCATACGCGACCGGCGCACAAAGGATCGAATTAATTCGAGAGGTCGGACATGAAATTCTTTACTAAAACTGCAAATTTTGATGTTTATTTCGTCGCATTTTGAAATTTTAAGGGGTGCTTTCAGAGGAGAATTCCACGAGGAAACCAATGGAACTACTTTTAGAACCTCAAAGTTTTTTTATAAACGGAGTTATAAACTTTTAAAGTTTCCAAATTTTGTCCGACCTCTCCTATTGACTCGATCCACTGTGTACTGAAAAAAAATTCTCGGCGTTTTTACCAGGGTCCGTTGGTACCTTTACCATCTCACTTTTTTTTACCAATTATTGGTAATTTTACCAAGACAGACTGGTAAGCTTACCTAAAAACCGGTATTTTACTGGTTTTTTCAGGTAAGAATACCACTTGTATTGGTAATCAATTCCCGGTAACTTTGCCATTTTATCTCGGTAATTCTACCACAGTCGATAGAAAATATTGGCGTTTTTACCAAAGTACAGTAAAATTACCGAGAAAGTTCAATAATTTTACAGAGATTTCTCGGTAAAATTACCAATTCCATAGATGGTAATTTTACCAAGAAAAAACTGGGATCAGATAGAACCCTAAATTCTTGGTAATTTACCCTTTTCTTAGTAAATACGAGGTCTGTTAGATTAGAAACCGGATTTTGGTCATAACTAGCCCACAATGCGTCCAAATTACGTTTTCTTGAGCTTTTCTGATAGCTGCAAATATATTTAAGAACGCTACGTTCACAAATTTGAAGAATTCTAATTAGCTTCCTTGGTATGTGGCTTGAAGTAAGGCAACCTCAAGGGTGTTTTGCGATTTTTATGTTTGACCGAACTTGTCTCTCTTTTTTCGGTCTTGCACTACATTTTACAACCCACGAGGACGATTGGAGTTTCGTCTCCATATCGTAGTCGTACACTAAAGTATTGTCACCGAAAATTATCCTATCCAAAAATGTAGGATCATTGTTAGAACGTTCAAATAGCTAAAGGGAAATTGACATTTGGTTGGATTTTCGTTCAACGGACAACAATCAAGGGTCAAGTGTACCTGAAACTCGATGCATGTCTACATATTCTATCAAAATTGTATGTACAGGGCCTTTAGAAATATTACTCTGTTCAACAAGCTCGAAACGACCGTTTTCAAGCACTTTTGCCCGCACTTCTTCCACGTGACAAATGTCAGTTGCCGTTGAGGGTCGATTCCCATGCTCCTCATCTTTGACGAACTCCTGACCAGTTTTGAATAGTTTAACGCATTCAAAACAGTGGGAACATCTCATACAATGATCATGGTAAACTTTACTTAGCATATACCAAAAGTTTCGGTACAAGGTATACCGAGTTTAAAACCAAATTTAATGTTTAATCTTTGCTCGATCAGTGATCGCATGATGAAAATCGCAAAACGCACCTGACTTACTCGTATTCAAGATGACACAGAATAAACACTAATCAAAATAAACAAAATCTGTGAATGTAGCGTTCTTAAGTATATTTTCAGCTATCAGGAAAGCTCAAAAAAACTTAATTCGGACGCATTGTGGGCTAGTTATGACCAAAATCCGGTTTCTAATCTAACAGACCTCGTACATACCGAGATTTTTTTTCAGTGTGCGGCGCGGCGTTCGCGGAAAATCGAGCTCCGACTTCGAGGCCTCCTGTGGATCAACGTGTCGGCTCGCGGGATTCGACTTCGTTTTTCGCGAATATTTCGCGGGCGAAAGTTAGAAGGAAGAGAATCCAAAGGGAAGAATGCAAGTTCAAAACCGCAGCGCGAGATGAGAAAAACTCTGATACAGGAGAGTGATATTCAGCACAAGGTCCCGAGGTCAAGGTATTATTTTTAACACAGCGCAAGCCTCACAAATAAACAAACATAAATATCTGTCCACGCAAGAATTCGTTTCGGCGGAACAATATTTCAAATTTAGTATTGAATGAAAGTCAGGTAATAAAACACCGGGTGACAAGTGCTGAGAGGGATATCAAAACCTATCGAGAGCTTTATGAGTTTTTACTAATTAGTACTTGGTAGATTAAATAATTTTCGAAAGAATCATCATGACTAAGGAAAATAAGAATAAAAGGCGCCCACCCTAAGAGGGAGGTCCGAAAACGTTCCACAGAAATATCGGCATATTTTATTTTTCGGACAATACTAAATTGTAAAAAAGTTACGGATATGAAGATATTTTCTTCGTTATCTCACTTAAAAATTAAAGTATTATCAGAGAGATCAATTATGAGGATAAAAGGTATTTATTATACATTGCTAAAAACATTAACACCCGTGTCCTTCTTGTTCTTATATATTCGAACGTAAAAAAACTCTACTGAAAAGTTACCAAATCGCAAGATATTCGAGGGTTTAAAAAAATGACAAGACTGGATTTAAAAAAAACTGAGATTTTATTGAAAAATTAAAAGTAGAGAGACAAGAAATATCATTGTCTCATTCCTTTAGAACTATTATTTTTACAAACCTTCATTATGGAAACATTGTTCATTAGAGTCCAATGGATGCAAATAATTAAAGAGGATCCGATTGGAACACAAACTAAGAAAAATATACTTTTGAATCAATAGGAACTTTCATTGAATATTACGAATATTGTTATGGAACTCTCTTAGGTACGACTGAAATCTTCGCGCAATCCCGAAAAGAATTCGGTTATCGCATCAAGGATTCAGCAGTGCAGCAATCATTCATTGAATCTTCCGATTGATTCAAACGAACATCTTTCCTCAAGCAAAAAGGTATGGAACTGGTCAAAACATGGGTCTGAAACGAACTTCTTTGCAAATACTCTTAGACTGACACTAAAGTAATATTCTGACGATATTATGAAAGGAATAGCGACAGCCATGAACGAATCTGAGAATTTTGGAGAAAGCGACAAAAGCATCATGCATATTTCATCCGCGTCAAATATGGATGTTCAGTGTAAGCGACAAGCAGATATCCAGCCACAATTTCAGGAGAAAGGTCAAGCAGAACACAGTTTGGTTAGTGAGAGTTCCGCGGGTAGTATTTGGCTCCTCCTCAATGGGTTTCCACCTGCCATCATAAAGTATTACCGGTTATTTCCTCGTATTATGTAATGCAAAAAACTACTTGAACGGACCACTATAGACATAAGCAAGGGAGAATAATTTTAAAAGAATAAAACGTATTTTCTCACTATACTTTTTTATCCACTTCTGAGGACACCCTGAAAATTTTGGAAAATCTATTAAAATCTGAAATTAAAGCATTCCTTGTGCAGTTTGACGAACGGTCCTTCATGTATCGAGGTAACTCCCCCTCTCCCTAAGAGGATCATCTTTGCCTTTACAGGGCATCTTCCGAAGGATTTTTATTATCACGCTTTTTGTTTTTATTTACCAACGCTAAATAGACAAATGCCTACTCACATAAAATTGCTAATTTTTGGCTCATCAAATTTCTTAAGACCTTGAAATTAAAAAAATAAATTTATTTCTTATGCTTGATACTCTTAAAATGTATGCACTTTTCGCTCCCTGAAATTCCAAAATTTAATGTTCTGTTTCCTGTTACTTTTAAATGTACGTGCCTTTGGGGCCGTCCATCAATTACGTAACACTCTAAGGGGGAGGGGGGGGGGCGAGGAGAGCGTTATGCAATTTTGTTTTCACGTGTCGAAGGATAGGAACCTATGTCACAAAAGCGTTACGAGGAGGAAGGGAGGGAGGGTCAAAAATGCCGAAAAACTGCGTTACATATTTTATGGACGGTCCTTTTTCGCTGACATCTTAAAATTTAATGTTAGAATTTGCACTTTGGCGCCTTTCAGCCAATAGTTGCTTTGAGGTCATAATGTCTAATAAACTACCACTACTTCTCAAAAAGTGTCGATTTCAGTATTTTATGTTGTTTTCGCTTCGAAAGTATAAATAACAAGATGAATCCAATAATACCGAATTCAGGATACTATCATCTGATGACTCAACTCTCGTTTTTCCTATTATGAAAATCAGGGAAAAAGAACCATTGAAAGGCTTATTGGATGACATAATACAAGAGGAAACCAGAGATAGCTTGGCTTAAAAGAAGAGAAATCTGTTTGCATCGAAGTAGCCACATTTTAGAAAACGGCGTACAAGTGTCTAAGTTGACGGGTGCGTGGTGATTCAGCCAGACACCGCACGACAGAAAATGTTTCTGCAAAATCTGCACCCTGAAATTTCGGCACCTGGTACCAAGATTCCTGTCGCAACTTGTTCAGAGAGTCAGAACTTTCTTCACCATGACCCGAATTTTTTTTCTTCTTTTTTTTTAAAAAAAAGAAAAAAAGTATTTTTTTTCTAAAATTTTTACGAATATTTTAACTTGAGAAGTTATAGGAAATGTTCGACCATTGACTTCCCTCCACCATGAAAATGTTTTGGCTAAGCCACTGCTTTCCTTACAAACTCTGGTCCTCTTTAGCATAATGTCATCCGATTGTCTAAGGTTCCATGAGCTGTTTTATCTTCCACGGCCAACCATGCGCACGAGTTTCGCCTCGCGAAAATTACGCCGAAAAAATGATAAAATGAATGCGACTTCAGGCGCAAAAGGTTTAGCAGAAAGAGACCGAGCCACATCAGCTATTGATAAATTTAACTGGACAATTTTATATTTTACGAGAGAACTTTGGTGCGGATTCCTTTGAAAATTTTAAGCTATTTGCTTCGTACTATGCGAAAAACTCTCTGAAATTTGCACAAAAATCTCCACAACTGTTTTCATGTAAAAAATGGAATTGCCCTATTAAATTTGGCAGTAGCTGATGAGGCTTGGTTCCTCTCTGCTTGAAGTGGTCCAATTGTAGTTTCGAATAGCAAAATGTATTCCAAATAATCACGCCATTACATCGCTGGGCAACGAGAGAGCCTATGCGAAAAAGTCGTTTCGCTTGCCGGCCTCTATTTAAAATTATTTATACAAACATTTAAATAAAGAGAAGAAAATTAATTGGGTTTCATGTAATTTTCTATCCTTTGGAATGGCAACAATTCCAACAAACTGTACAAAAACTTTAAAATCATAAGTTGAAAACCGCTGACGCCGCAAGTTCGAATAATCGTGTCAAACACAGTGCGACCGGCGCGCGGCGGCGCCTTACAATACCGCAGGATACTTCATGCATTGCACGTGCAGCACGGTGCAGGTTCAGCTATTGATAAAAACTGGACAATTTAATATTTTAGAAGAGAACTTTGGTGCGGGTTCCTTTGAAAATTTTAAGGAATTTGCTTCGAACTATGCGAAATATTCTCTGAAATTTGCACAAAAATCTCCACAACCGTTTTTATGTAAAAAATTGAATTGCCCAAACGAATTTGGCAATAGTTGACATGACTTGGTTCTTTTGTGCTTAACGCGGTTCAAATGATGATGTGTGCATTGAGAGAGACAGAAAGGAAGCTCAAGTTGCGAATAAGATGAAAACGTCGATAATGTAGCTGTTGGGACTTCGGGACGGAGTAGAAATCGGTCAGCGCGACAGCTCCGCGCCACATCTGGCGCGCGCGGGATATCGTAAATAATATGATTTCGACGGCATTTTTTCAAAAACGCGGAGCGGGAGACGGACCGCCGCACAGTGGATCGAGTCAATGGGGAAAGTCGGACAAAATTGGGAAACTTTAAAAACTCATAACTCTGTTCATACAAAATTTTGAGGTTTTAAAAGTGGTTCCATTGGTTTTTTCGTGAAATTTTCTTCCAGAGACACTCCTTAAAATTAAAAATATGACGAATTAAACATCAAAATTTGCAGTTTTAGTAAAAAATTTCATGTCCGACCTTTCTGATTGACTCGATCCACTGTGCGCCGCGCGTATCCAACCGACCAGGCTGGCGCCATCTGTCGGAGCGGGATCAACATTCAAAATTTTTGGCATTCGTCATTTTTATGAACGGACGGGCGAGTAGAAAAGTATTATGTTTGTTGCCACATTCGATTAAATGGACCGAGTTTAACAGAAAGGAACCAAGCCACATCAGCTGTTGCCAAAATTAACTGGGCAATTCAATTTTTTACGAAAGAATGTTTGTGCGGATTTCTGTGAAAATGATAAGGAATTTGCTTCGCACTATGGAGAAAATTCACTGAAATTTGCACGAAAATCCGCACTACCGTTTTCATGTAAAAAATTAAATTGCCCAATTAAATTTGGCAATAGCTGATGTGGCTTGGTTCCTTTCTGTTTAACTCGGTCCAAGTCTTCCTTGATCTCTGTCTGAAAGCCGTTCTGATGCCGGCCAACGGCCCTAAAGGTGAATTCATCGGCCCGTGCCTTTTTACTTGTCTGCGTGCATCAAATCGCACACTAAACTTTAGCATGACAATCTTTGCAGTATGAAAATCTGGTAACCTCCATCTTGACGCTTTGGCTCAGCTGTAGCAAGTTGTTTTTGCCCTGCCTTTCACATACATATCAAAAAATTGCGACACGCACTTTAATTACACTGAAAATGAACTCTGGCCGTGGAAGCCGTACTTACGGGCTAAATAGACATACCGTCCTAGCACCCAGGGCAGTAGAAGCTACGGCTACACCACCCGGAACTTACGGCCTCTGAGTCCGGAACGTACGGTACGTCTAACGGTTCTATTTAGCCCGTAACTTTGTTTTCAGTGTGCGTTAATAAATTGCGCCGCGCACAAGAAGGAATTGGGTTTTGCGAGACGATTGTATGACTAAGAGAGGGGCGGAGGGAGGGAGTAAATCATAACATGACGTCACGCAATAACCAGTGCTTGCATGGTACACTGAATAAAAAGTTACCGGGTATATAGACATATCCGTTCCGAGCTTGTAGGCCGAAAGTTCCGGGTGCTGGCGCCGTAGCTTACAATTAGATTGATCCGGGTGTTACGCCCGGAATTTCGGCCTCTGAGCCCGGAACGCGGACGGTACGTCTATACAGCCCGTAAGTACAGCTCCTACGGCCGGAGTTCGTTTTCCAGTGTAGCCGTAAAAACACGAAAATCGAAATTATTCTACCGACATAAAGCCGTCAGACAGTTCCAACATGCACACTGGCATTTTTCGCGATCATTGGATCATTCTTCAGCGTACTTCAATCGTGTAAAAATGGCGCATGGGATCTGTCTATGGATATGGGATTGGCGCACCCGCGGCGTGGGTGCCACTCATTTTTGAAATTGGAGAAAATTTAGGCGCCCCAGGTCTCAAAACGTGCTATGAGGTGTAAAAATAAGAAATGTTTTTCTCGAAAAATTTTTAAATTTTTTTAGCGGTCTCTGAAGCGCCTTTTAGGGCGCACATATAAAAATTGGTAATTTGGCAAAATTAGTGTCGTTTCCCTATAAAATCATCAAATTGCGGCCCTGTCGAACAAAAATGTCGTGTGTTTGGTCGTATCTGTGGCCGGAAAGTCGTAAACGGCAAGTTGAGGCGCGGTAACCACCCTCCGGCGCGCCCCTTAAGCCGCGCAGTGAACTCGAGCCTCTTGCTACCGACATAGGGTCGCGAATAGTTCATCCCAGCTAGAAATCGACGAGTTACGAATTTTCAGACGAAAATTTTGGCCATTTCTACCGTATCTCTGAGCCTTGGGTCTTAAACTACCATTTTCGGGGGAAAGGTAAATCTGCTCACCAGGCGCGTCCGTGAGTTCGGCCAGTGGCGTGGCGTGTTTTACGATAAATCGATTGTTATGTCATTTAGACCTGTGGTAAAGAATCGATTATTAAGGTGTTCGCTGCAAACACCCTGTCTATCGATCCTTTTCCATAGGTTTAAATGGCATAAACATCGATATATCGCAATTCACGCCACGCCACTGATTCGGCTCCTTTTAGCAGTGCCGACCCCGATCTCACCGGCTATTCCTGAAGCTTACATCTTTCTTTTACATACAGACAACTTGACACATATCGTCGCTCCTCTGACGTAAGGGCGTATCTCTTTTTCCTTGTGAGCCCTGGAGAGCATAGATTCATATGTAAAACAGGGCTCATGTGGACATTGAGATACGCCCTTACGTCAGAGGGGCAACGAATATCTGCTCCTCTTCTTTTTGCTTTTTTGTCGAAAGGATTAGTCTTCTTGAGGGAAAATATCCGAAACCATCGTTGAGTTGCTTTTAACCGTTCAGGACACGGGGAGTATTTCATGTTCGCGTTTCGATCTCATTCTGTACGTACTCGAGCTTTCACTAGACGGCGTCTGAGATGTTTGAATCTAAATCTGATATTGCATGTGAAAGCATGGGAAGGCGCCTTCAAAAGGGAGAATATGCAACACAGATCACGAATGTTTGTTGTGTGGCCTAGCTGCAGGAGTTTCAACTGAGTTCGCGACCGTGACAGACGAGAGTTAGTGATGAGCAAGAATGATGCATGAAGAGCACCGCATAGTGCATGTTCGTAACACTAATTAAATAAATTTTATGAACTTGAAATGAACTTGATTAATTTTAAAGGGACAGAAGATTAAAACTTGATTTCTGTCAGCAGGAAAATGAGACATTAGATTAGGTATAACCCCCAGTGTAACACAAGTTGAAACTCTGTTATCCATCTGACATACGGAAGAAAAATTGGAATTTAACATGGTAAATACAAGTGTATTCCCCCAAAAAGCCGTCCAATAAGAGAGTGAAAAAAATATCAGTTTCTATGATGATTTCCTCGTGTTTACCTATGAGTTATCCCCAGTAGTTTAGAAAATGTACATCTAGAAAACATGAGTTGTTGCTGGTTGGGAGTGATGTATGAATGATATTCCTTAACTTCAACACTAGGAACCTCAATATAATTCAAGACAAAAAAGAGCTTTTAAAAATAAAATAGGAGTTGGCACGTTGCTAATAGATTTAATGATATTTTAGTTGCAAAGGTAAAAGAATGAAATTTTTATACAGTTACGCTGGTCTCTTGAGTGTGATTTTCTATCTTATTGTTGGGCACCACCTACACATCTACGTTATGATTTGGGACACTATTTATTTACTACATGTTCGAAAAATGAAAATGTATAGGTTTGCTTCAACTGTTCAGAAGAGTTATTCCAGTGAAGCCAGAGCTTTCGTCATCCGAATTTATGACAACATACTATGTAAGTAAATATAAAAAATGTCTCTTTTGAATTCACAAGATTCTGAAGTTTCTTTCGATGTACACTTTGAGTTCTAGAAGTTTGGTTACTTTTTTGTGGCCTGTCTTGAAACAAAAGGGGCACTAAGAGAAAAAGTCCTTGGTTTTAGAGGCTCATTCGAACTATCACTGCTGAAGAGGGAGGGAGCGGACCCTCTGGAACGGGACAAAAATTAAGTAAAGAAAGTGTCCATTTTTTCATATGTCGCAGGCAAATAGTCAAATTAGGCAAGTCATCAAATGCCTAGGCAGATGGTCAAATTTTGATGGTTTAAAAAGACTTCTATCTTTTTGACGAGGAACTATTAAGTTTCCATTGTTTTGAAAGTAATAATTCACCAAAACTACCAACAAATCTTGTATTTTGCCATCCAAATACTCCTCATATATTTTAACTTTCAGAGTTGATGCAGCCTAACTCACTTTGGGCTGACTGGCGACAGCGAATGGAGATTTGCTGACTCCACACTGAGCAAAAGGCGTGGCTACACCTCCTGGAACTGGAGTGGTTGCCCTATTCATAGTGCTAGGGGTAACACTGCCACATCTGCTGGATGGAGCACTAATTCCTGGCTCCCTGGAGACAAACAAAAACCAATGGAAATAGTAAAAAAATAAGTCCTGATAAAAACACTGAGATAATTACAGTTAGATGGGTCAGGCCAATCATTTTTATAAATTCATTATTTCAAAGTACAGAGTAGGTAAGTCACGCCTCTGGGAATTTTTCAGATTTTGTTTTTCACCCTAAATGGAAAAGAAACCTTGTTTTGAAAATGCCGGAAATTAGAGCCGGTTTAAAACGTTTGATATTTTTGGCAAGCTCTGATGGCAAGGCCAGACAGGGGAAATGGCGTTTGCTGATTGGCTGAACTCAGCTTCAGGTTTTGCCGTGTTAAGTCATATTGCCTGTTAGATTTTGATAGTTCGGATTTTGATTGGCTTTTTCTTCCCTCAGAAATAATTTGTTGAATTTGTTAATGAACTAATTGCTTTATTCACGAAATTTTACGTCAGAATAACTAAACTACTATCTTGCAAAAATCCCTCGCCCCTACTCCCATACCTAAGTAAGATGATTCTTCAAAATGTATCAAAGAAAATAATGATTCAGGATCTTAACAGTCTGGCTTGGAAGTATGATAATGATAGGTATAGAACTGGGAATAGAATGAACACGACAGATTTCTAGAATTGCGGTACCTTTTAAGATCCCAAAACTATACTGAAGCCTATATCTCAGAAGTTCCCACTACAAAATCTGCGATTTTTCCTCAGAAAAATGCAAAAGAACTTAAAAATTTGACCATTTAGCTACTTTAATTTTCAAGATAAAATTTTGTTATTTCCTCCTAAAATTGATCTATTTGTTATTGTTGCATGTGATATACAGTACCTTTCTCCAACTGTAGGAGTGAATACCCAGGAATCATTTTCTTCCTAAAGCCATCTACAAAACTTGATAAAAGGAGAATAAACAGTAAGAAAAAAACACCTCCCGCCCCTTGTGTTACACGGAATCAAGCCAAAAACTTGGGGACAGTTCTGAAATCTTTCCTCAAAAATAAGGCCTGAGAAAGTTTTCCATTTTTTAAGACTGCATGCCTCTCATGCCAGCTGTAGTTCATGAAACCTGGCACAGAGTTTGTCCCTATTGTATTCTACGAGCTTTTGCCAAAAATTCAACTGAGCTGTCATTACTCATCTTGATGTGAGACACCGACTAATCAACTGATGAGTGTCATGTAGCACTCCACACACAAATCAACATTTGAAACATAGGCAAAATCTAACAATATTTTACATACTATGTGTTCAGCGGTTACGACTTTGATGAACTGCAAAAAGATCTTTGCCTTCCTACACAAACACTGGTTGTCAATTACAATTCTGATAAGGGTTTATGAGGTTCACCTGACCAGGAAGTCAATATGTGGAAACCCTCTCAAACATTTTAAAGAAGCAACTTAAGCTTGCTCCCAGATTATTATAGATGTATACCAACATCTGAACAAAATTCATCCCAAATTCAAGCATATTTGAAACATATATTGCAGCAGTAATCCACTTCAATTTTCTCAGGAATTGAACTTGCTCAAAACTTTAACTATAAAATAAGGCCATCATACAAAAGCAACAGTCCATCCGAGGACAGAAATTAAAATAATAAGAAAAGTAAGCGACAGAATTCTACTGTACTGAAATCACCATTCAGTCTCTAGGACACATCAAAACCCAGCAGGTAGGTAATAAATAGATGGAATAGAGCGGTTGATTTCAAACTTGGCATGTTTCTAGCCATTATCTTCCAATGAACTGCACTCAATTGTGGCCATAGGAAAAAAAAAACGTAAGAGCAGAGCTTGTTTTTTTGCTCTTGCCAACGGTTCATTAGATCTTAATTGTCTCTGTGAGGAGGCTTGCTTTCATCCACTTTACAACCGAGAAATGAGAACAAATATATTTTTACCATCTTGACGAAACAAAGCTGACCCGAGAGGAAACATTTATGGCTTTTAAGTTGGCAGTGGTGATGGAAGTAGTGACGTTTTATTAATGGTCTGAGTAAACAATCCTGCAAGATTATCTACGCTATATTTTGGTGAAAAAAGCTTTATCCACAATATTCACTGCTTCCATGATTCATCTGAGCACTCTGTTACTGTATTTCTTGGAGAAAAGCAAAGCTTGAATTTGAGGAGTCTAATATAGGAATTTTCAAAATTTTTGAAGATGCAGCCATGTCAGGAGTCTTTTTCCATGCACAATTACCCGAGATATCAAAATATTCTACTTGGGTAATTTTAGTGTCAGTTAAAATTGTAGCATTTTAGATCTACTTTTACTTGAATCAATATCACAGCAGATCAAATTAAATTTTCTGAAATTTTCTATGATCAACATTTGCCAAAATACCCCCCCCCCCCCCCAAAAAAAAAAAAAGAATATGGGAATTAAATTACTGTAAACTTGGAAACTTTGAGGCCACAGTATTTCTTACGAAGTTCAAATTTGGATTAAACAACCAAAATTAGGAGGGAGTTATCCAATAAACCACGTAACTCTCAAATCTGAGGTGCCTGAATTTTTTCCATGGCATAAACCTTTTTTTGTAGAAAATAGGTGCGCTCTAAAATTTTTCATGATGATTTCTATGATTTTCGAAAGAGTATTTTACAGGGTTCCACAGTAACATTTCTGAAAAGTCCAAGACAAGGATTATTATAGTAATCTCGCTAAATGTATTACTAATCCAATAACATACTGGCCTGCCCACTTGCCCAGCACAAGAAAAGAGCCTAATATTAATTGGATTTTCTCAGTTCTTCTGTAATTGCCTTTTTTTAAAAAAAAAATATGGAAGAGGTTATTATTTTATCTTTCTTAAGTATTCTAAGTAATCTTTCACCATTTGCTTCCGTTTAAAAATTTAAGCACGCCAAAAAATCGTCTGACATACCTTTGCACAACCAGTGAGACAGAGCTGCCAGCATTTTTGAATAAATTTTGCACATCTATGTGCCTTAAATCACGAGCATCATAATCAGCAACTTTCCGTATTATATCACCACACATGAGCTCACCCTCGGCTGGAGAACCGAAGGCAACCTGCAATAAAAAATGCAACAAGATTACAGAAAAGTTACCAGGTAAACTGAGTTATTTTAATCTGGTGCTAATTACAGGTATAAAACTGGATTTACTTGCTGCCTGATTTTATTAAAAAAAAAAAAAAAAAAAAAAAAAAAACAGGAAGAAAAATACAGAAAGAGTCAGCTCATACTTCTGAAAATTTTTATGTAGCTATTGCTTGTTTACACAAGCACGTTTTCATGGTGCAGCCAGTAAATTCTATAAAAAAAATCATTTAGAGTAGGTATTATCTTTTAAAATAATGAATCTGCAGCATGCAAATATTTTCAAGTGTTAAAATATCATATCAAATGACATTTACCTCCTTATTTTGACATGGGGATGTTTTACACCTATGTAACTGTCCGCAATAACAGGGATCTTAGTGTATTACTAAAACACATAGAATTGAAGGATTGATAGCACTGAGTAAAGAAATGCTTTTCGAAAATTTTGTCTAAAAAAATTCCCAAAAATATTGTACCAATCCTGATGGCTAGAAGTTTGCATAAGTTTAAAAAAAAAAAAAATTGTTTTGAGCATTGCTGGTATAAGTTCTTATGTGCTATGTTTGGGACTTCAAAGTGTCCGATGAAAATGCAAATTTAAGACCTCTGTGGGAACAAGAATAAACTAAATTTCTTGCAACTCTATGACTAACACAACTGACTATGATATTTTTAAGTGAAAACTTGAAACTGCCTAAGTCCGATTTGGTTCCATATTTTGGAGTGTTAACTGACTGAACAAATTCGTACAACGTTCCCCCCATGCATTATAGATTTGAATTATTTCTGGACTAGGTTCCTTTCATCTGTGGGCAATCACAAATAAGAAACAAAAAATTGTGAAGAATAAAAAAAAAGTACCCAAGAATTTTTTCCTTATTATAAAAAAGCAAATTTGCATATTATATCATTTGTTTTAGGTGCTGATGAAATTCCTATACCAGAATTACAATGACTAAACGATGGATACCTGGTGTTAATGAGGAAAAAAAATTGGGGAAATAATGCAAAAACAGGGTTTGTAAAAAAGATGATTAAAAAATTAGAAATTGATGGACTAATCAATGTTATGATCTTAATGCTTACTTTCGTTACGACTATGGGAGTGTCAACATCTGCACCACCTGCAACTCTTATGCCCCATGGACGTGAAACACCATCTCTGTGCAAAGTAATCGTAAATGTGTTGGGAGCTTTGACCGGAAAGAGGCTCATTCTAAACTTTCAAACTTGACAGCAAAAAAGATCAAAACCACACGGCCGTCTTAAACTTCAAATTGAAACTAAAAAGAAACATATTTGTTGATCAACAAATACAACAACAAAAAACTTAACATGATTGAAAGTACAAAATTCAGCAGAGAAGAGGACACCCAAAAAATCGAACGAAGTTTAGAACTAAAGAATGTCGATAACTTTTTTTTTTCTGTAAGCTTTTGCTGAGTTTTTTTGGAAGGAAGTAAATTGAAGGATGATACAAGAGAGAGTCGAATTCTGCCGTAATCCACCCACACAGAGGCACACTAACACACTGAGGGGGAAATAAACAAATAACTAGCTCGATATTACAGTTTAATCATTCTGTCTAGCTAGCCAACACATGCTAGAGATGCACTAATTCCCCTCTGCGGCATTTCCCTCTTTCTATCTTTGTCTTTCCTCCTGCTTAATTGAACTCAGTAGCTGACCGACTCTCCACAGAGCAGCATGTTTGTCTGCTCTACTACCCACTTCAAAAATATTCCTAGCAATCCCATCAATTTCGCTGATTATGTGCAAAAGTTACTTGCCAAGGGTACATTTTATTTCCTCACAATTATATTTTCTCTCATTAATTCTTCATTTGTCCTTTAGGAGAAAAATGATCATTTGAAAAATAGAAAAAAAATTGGGCAATACATATTCAATATTTCTATAAGAGGTTGATTTGAAGGTAGGTTTTCCTCTGATTACTAAAGGTGTTGCTTTAACCCTCCCTACCTTTGCTTACCGATGCACCTAAATATTCCAAAAAGTACGTAAGTCTGACATACTCCCTCCTTTCCATTTTTTATAGGATGAGAATGGAGGAGGACACTTACATTTTTTTCCTTCCTTCCTTCTTTCTTAGACTTTTCAAATTTTTAAACAACATGTGCTCTCAGCTCTGCATCAAGGAGGCTTAACCTTCCCCTTCTGTCCTTACCCTCGCTATCAGGCACCTGTCATAATTTATAGATCACAGAGGCGTCATCTGTAAAGGTGTTTTAAGAACCAAAGAAAATGGAATATTAATTACTTACAGCTAAAAGTTATGAGTTGAGGTGGATGTGAGTTATTGTGAGCCATCAGATGACGTCGACTGATGTCAATTTACTATGATGTACATTCTGATGACCTGGACTCATTTTAGACAATTCATCTCTGGAAAAACTTTGGCTCTGTAATGGGAAATTATTAAATAATTACTTGGATGCACAATAATATCAGGACAGGAATATTTGGTTACTTATGAGGACATATTTTTTCTCTTTGGAACATTGAGTGAATAGAGCTTCATGATTGAGACAGAGGTAAAAGAAAAATAGAAGAGTAGAATGATTTAATTTATTGATAAAATCAATTTAAATGCGAAAATGTTTTAATTTGATAAAAATTTAATGAAAGAGAGAGGGGGGAGGGGAAATTTTTTTTTTTCAAAATTAAATGAAATGGAACCACCCCCCCCCCCCAAGAAAAAAACACATTGATTGAAAAAGTGAGAGTGAACAGGTTGTTGGAGGGAAACTTCAAATCAATGGAATAAATGTAAACAATAGTCAATGTTTCTCACATGGGTAGTAATGAGGGGATTAAATTTAGACCTGGCACTGAGCCTCAGTATGAAATAGATAGTTGGGATTTGGACTCATACCAGCTCCAGATACACACAGTACGATTATTTCCCTGTCTGCATGATCCCTTTTTATTGCACATTAATCCCTCGTTCAGAAACAGCAAACAAATAGGGTGGTCGAATTTGGGATGTTTACATTTTTTCATCTTATTCCTTCTTCACAGACAAATTGTATTTTGTTCAAAAATGCAAAAGTAAAACGAAGTTATTTAAATTCAGATATAATCTTGAAACCTAGTGCATGAGTCCCATCTCTACCTATGCATATTTTTTAATTTAGGGAAACTAAGAAGTTCCGAACACCTGAAAACCCTCACCTACGCTGGTAATTTGGTTACCTATTATGTTGCCCTTTCCTGCTTCCTTTGTTTTATGTTGCCCTTAGAGAAAAACTCATGGATCTACTTACAATTTCAATATCATATCGCACTTCATGAAACACACACAATACAAAAATGAACACACTAAATCAATTCACATCAACTTTGAACGAAGAATTACACAAAATTAATCTGCAGCTTAAGTCAGGAAACTAATAAACCATTGTGCAGTAACAACAGGTATTTAAGTCACATAGTTAAAATTTGAATAATTTTGTAACCTTCAGTTCTGGAATAGTGATTACAGCCCGGGTAATTTTTTTATGATCTGCACTATAGTATCATCAAACATATATTAATATTCTATTACTTTTAGAGAGAACTTGCAATGTTTGTCAGTAGCGCGGAGCAAAAGGGTCTTTTAGGTTCGAGAGATCATGAAAAAACTGGCCTGCAGCCCCATTGCGTATTTCACAAATTTTGAAGTTCCACAACTCACATAGAGCAACAGGTATCATTACAAAATTTCCTCACACGTATGAAAGAGCTTCTCTTATGAATATAGAGAATGTAAATAAAGCAATTCATTATTTTATAAATGTTGGTGATTACCAGTTTGCTCCACGCTTTAGGTGTAATGTATTTTATTGAGAACTACCAATAACAGTAATTCAACTATTTTTTTCAGTAATAGTAAAAATTTGCTTGTTTATCATGAACTTTATAAACGCTAGAAAATTTCAGCAGTTGATGTTAATTAGTTTTATCTTTAAATCAATTTAATATGAGGAGGAATGCTGAGCAAAAATGTAAACATTTTGGGTTTCTAACTTACAGAGAGTGAATTGATTTTTTATAAAAAGGTTTACGTACATTGCAACATTACAAAATTACTGTGGATAGCTCATTTAAATGCCTGAGAACATTTTCGAGAGGAATAAATGATGTGCTTTTTACAACTGACCGAATTCAGTCAAATTTCATAGGAGATTTTCTGAGTTGTACAGCCGTGCAAAAATGAGCTGTTCATGACAATTTTGAGAAGTTTCGATAGACTTATCCTGTATACAAAGAGTCAATTCAAAGATAAACAAAAAGCAGGTTCAAATTCACCAACTACTATAATTTATACATTATCGCTTTACAAACTTTAAGCCCCTTGCATCCTCACTTAGTGTCCTTGAAATTAAAGTCTGCAAAAGGAGAGAAGAAAGTGAGTATGAGATGTTTTGGAGGAGCCAGTATTTTCCGTAAATAAACAACGCTCCTGAAAAAGGTCTGCCCAAGATGTCTCTTCAGGATATTGAAAGAATCAAATTTTAGATACTACGATCATTCCTGAAATAAGACCCAAGAAAATTGACACTTTCCTCATTTGTACTATTATTTTTTGACTTGACATGCTGATCTTGGAACTGAAGTTCTGATGACTAAAGCAAAATGAAATTATAGCCTGTGTTTAATTGTAAATGAATATTAAATTTATTAAATAGAGAGAAAATATAAATGGAAGAGAAACAAATTGAATATAAAAACATGGAAAAAATCTTAAACTAGGAAAGGAGCCATATTAGCATGGTTTATAGTTTATCATAAATCCTTGGACTGAGCAACCTCCTCTGGATTTTAATGGTAAATATATTGAGGTAAACAAAAACACTGGTGGGCATTGACTTATCTTCTTAACTAACTATTCAACAAAATTTGAAAAAGAAAAGAAGGAAAAAAAATCAACAAACTAATAAAATTTTTCTCTTCCACTCCTTTTTTCTTCTTTTTTGTTAAGAGTGAAAAAGAAATACCCAGAGTCATACATTAAAATCTACTACTTCATGACAATGAAAGGCAGAAAATAATTCATCATGACAAAGCTCAATGGTCAAATGAAAATTAAAAAATATTTTCAACAATTTTTTGTACAAATAATTAACAGTAAATTCTCTTTCAATTGAAATGCAAACAAAATTAAAAAATATTAAAGAAAGGTCATAATCTATAAGGCTGCAATCTCTATGAAAAGTTCCAATATTAAGAGAGAAGCTTTGAAAATTTCAATTCAACACTTCATGTCCAATGTTAAGGTATGAGAATATAAAACTTAACTATAAATTGGAAATACAAACCGTGAAACTTAATCAACAGAAGACAGTAAAAAGTTTCAATACTTGAAAAGGAATAAAAAATATAGTGACAAAAATATTTCTGAGAAAATGAGAGTGCTTACAAATCAGGGTTGCCAGCCAAATTATTTTTTTCCATTCCCTGACTTTTCCCTGACTTTCCAATATTTTTCCCTGACTTTTAAGTATGGATCTGACGCAGTCTGTTAGAGTGAAAATGAGTCAGTTGATCCCGCAACGCGAGCCCGAGACCGCCTGCGTCTAATTCCACGAAAAATCAGAAAAATTCCTGACCAACACCGAAATTCCCTGACTTTCCCTGACTTTTCCCGGTTGATTTTTTTTCCCTGACTTTTCCCGGTTTTCCCGGTCGCTGGCAACCCTGTTACATAACTGGAGTGAAATAATGTAAGCAATTTCTTTTACACATGAGAACAATTTATGGTTAAATTTGAAAATGAGTCTCAGTAAACCCATTTGCTCATCTGATCTAACTTCATTTGACAAATTTGGGATCATATACATAATAGAATTTAATGCATTTCAAGACAGTTAGGAGCCATCAGCATTCTTCTGAATTCCTTGTAATTTTGCAGCATTGTAATTTAGATACATTTTTGAAAATGTTACAGCATAATGCTACTTAAGATTTCTTTAGAAAGAAGAAAGAGACAATTTGTTGTTTCCCAGATAAAAGAACAGAACTCCATTCGAAGCTTGGAGAATCTGACTCAATCAATTCAGTTTTTCTCAAAAGTACGACTGTGCACTGACTGTTTGAAATTGTGCTGTTTTTCCTCACTGACTAGAAGAAAAATCACTGGTATTTCCAGTCCAAACTTCCCAGGAGTTACCTGATGAAAATAAAATTAGCAAGTCGAAATTTGCAAATGTAGTTACGTCCTTTCATCTGGGAGACAACAAACTATAACAAAAAAGAGATTCTATTAGATCCTGTTTTGGCTAAGTTTACCTTTTCTGTGGTCTTAGCAGATACTATTACTCTAATTTGAGCGGGCTAATAAAATGGTGAACTTATCTGAAACAAGATCTAGATCTTAGTTGTTGGAACAACAACCTACATGTAAGTTACATGTGTACCATGTGCCATGTGTACCTACTATGTGTTGTTAACATGTGTTCGTGTAATTTATGACTTAAAAATAACGTTAATGTAAAAATATAAAGATGGCAGCATTTCAACCAGCTAACTTAAATTTTGAACAATAATAAGATATGTATGGGGTTTAAATGAAAAATTAAATGAAAGTGGTAACAAGTCCTTCCTGAGAGCTCAAGACCAAATCATCTACCCAATAAAAACTATCAGCACTCAAAAAAGGCTGCCTAGGTGCTTAGGCATGACATTTTCAAACCCTAAAGGTACTTGAAAAACATTTACTCGTTCTAAAGTAACAGACACTAGCTGCGAGACATTTATTGATACCTCAGCGTTTGGAATGATGGATGGTGAAGATCCTTGTGTTATCCTCATACACCTTAAATATACAATTATAAAAATAATTCCTGACATTCATGAGATGCTTAAAAGTTAAAGGGAAAGAATCAAAATTTCTGACAATATTAAGTATTCTGGATGATACTTATTTTCCAAGAATAAGCTCACAATAAAATTATGAATCATACCATAACTAAACAAAATGTGAAACAGCATCTAAGATGATACCCAATGAGTATGGGTGGCTTGTGACTCGTGGTTTACCATTATCCATTATTTCAGAAAGGTAATCTTCTAGACCAGAGCACCCTCCTTCATTATACCAGATACTGCGAAGTTTGCTCATTGTAAGGCCAGCTTCAGCCATCCTCCTCAGCATATTATAACTGACACCATGATTCATCAATTCAGTCATGGTGCTAAGTCTCTGTTTGGTTGCGATTCGAGCATTATCTTCTTGAAGCTGTACAGAAAATCATCAAAAAATTTATAGAGTCTTAAGATCTAGAATTGTAGACCATAAAATAATGGGATGATAAAAATTTAATTAAGTAATAGAGATAAAATTTCAGGAGAGGCCTCTTAAAATCGATTTGCGAGCTACTGTACATGTTTTTATACACCATTCGTATAAAATTAACATCGCCTAGTGTGGCTTTAAACAAAACAAAAAAAACAAAGGGGTCTCTTACACAGTGTAATTTGTTCATGGCTACAGTTGTAAAATGCGTAACTCAGATTGCGCTATTGGACATCTCCACTCATATGTTATTTCTTTTAAGGGAAAGGAATCAATGTTTTCACTGAAAACCATGCCTTTTCTACTGACAAATATTCTTAAAAAATCGCACAGAATTACAGGAAAACATTTTGATTAGTTTTCCTCAAAGAAAATACAACAGACTCAAAGATTTTTAAAAGTTGCAGTTGAGAAACACATTTTTGTTTTAGGCTATTTATGTAGATGAAAATGTAAGCTAGACCAATTGTCAAGAAGTTTTCATGATGACAAAGTATCAGTTTTGGCCCTTAATTTTGGTTTGGAATTGCGAGTAAATTGAGAAAGAAGATTTAAAATAGGTTCCTTCAAAAAATTTGCCCAGCTAAAAGTTAGATCAGGTCCCCAGTTTGTTAAATAAGCGATTCTACTGAAGATTTTTCCAAGATTAGAGATTTTGTAACGAGGTTTGCAGACCTTTCTATCTATAAATGCATTGATAATTGAAAAAGGAGGCCAGGTCGAAAATTGTGAAAAACTGTGTTTTCCACAGAAATCTACTGCTGATGGACGGGTAAATTAGCTCCTAAATGCTTAAAGCTGGCCAATGATTTCAAAAAAGGTCAGTGGATCTCCAGGAAGATGGCCTCGTTTTGAAATTAATAGAATTACTTTCCAGTCAAGAAAATAGTGAAGATATATTTTCCTTTCTTTACGTGGCAGTTCCTGATAGGTCTTGATTTTCCTGTTAGCCTTAGTTAGACTGAAAACTGTACAGTAGGTTGAACAACTAAAAGCAACTTATAATATTGTTGTCTTTTTTATTTAAATTTTTCAATTCTATGCCATGCAATAATAGACAGTCCTTTGTCAAAGTAAAGTAGAAACACTGAGATGATATTCATCAGGAGCAAATTTTAAACAATTCAGAAATCCTCAATTATTTCCGCAAAAATTTCAGAACTAAGCTTCAGAATTGCTGATAATTTAACTCCTCCATTTCAGTCTTTCTCCCTTACCTCAGTTCTAGCAAATATTATTCTGGTGTGGTGATGTTTAGTTTTGCTCTAAATTTTCCTACTACAAACACTCACAATTGATAAAATATTCAGTCTCAAAATTTCACTAACCCGTTGCACTCTGACCGGTCTTTTTGCTCTAAGTAAGGGTAAAGAAGAAAAGATTGCTCCTTTTCGGAATGGGTCATTTTCAAATTTTGCTGGAGTAAGAAAAAAGCTACGCTTATGTGAAAATGGTTCAAAGATCATAAGGAGCCCACCTGGAAAATCTAAAAGTCACTCCTAACTTCACAATATGTAGAAGAAACTTCCTTATTTGTAAGAATCCTACTTTAAACAGCAAACACATGGTTTTAGACAGACAAGTTGCCCTGGTTTTCAAGATTGAAGAAACTAAAGTGACACGTCTGGCGGGATGCTTACGAATGTGCAAAGTTCTTACTCTGATTGGGAAGTTTGAAGTATCGTGATTTTTGAGTCGTGTGTCAAATGAAACAACTCTTCTTTTTCCTCTATCAATAGTTAGCAACAGTCCCATAATCTATTCAAACATTCTGATGTGAATGGAGTATCAAAAGTAGATATTAGTAGCTTATAGTCTGTCCAAGATAAGAGGAACCGTGAGTAATCAGAATTAATTGCTCTATTTTGCAGAGTGGGAGTATCTCAACCCTCATCAACAGTCACCTTATCACAATTAGCGGACGTTGCAAAGGAGGCCAACACAGTCCATTCTCGGCGGTCTTCTGAGGCTCAAGCCAAGAGCATAAAGCTCCCAGTGCTAGGCGCCATGCGCCATGCTTGGCAACTTATGACCAGCCCTCTGTAAAGTGTGGCTCAATGACTTCACCATTTAGAATGGCTCAAACGCTACCTTGCTTCGACACAGAGCAAATGATCCAGATTTTCCACAGTTCTTTCCGTCTTAGACAGACCATGGAGTGGAAAGGTCAGAACTAAATGTTTTCAGATACCAGAAATCTTCACCTTCTAGCCAAAGTATCACAAGTACCATTCGTGCCAAGGCACTTTGAGGCCGAACCTCTCAAACTTGTCCAATTTCTAAGAAAGAAACTAATAGACAGAATCACTTGAAAATGTTTCATCATACATATTTTTTAATCAAGAATAATCCCTGAAATTGTTAGGAAAATATAAGCCAAAGCTTTAATGAAAAATGAATAAAAATATTTAGATGTCCAGTAACATAGCGTCCAATTGTACACTAATGCTCATGGCACTTAGGTCGGAAGGTGACAAAATTGCAAGAAAACTCTCTGGAAGCACCATTATTTCCCATATAATGTTCAATCTTCAAAATTTTGCATCTTGAATCTCAGGATAATATAGCTACCAAAATTTTTTTACACATATATAGAGCCCCTCCTAAGCATATTGAGGTGGGGAATAATTTGATTTTTCCAAAAATGTTAGATACGACCCTTTTACTCAAAGTTTCTGCTATGATCATTCACATAGGTATTACAGCATTTTAAATTTCCACAGTCCATCTAGTTAGTTTATTTGATAGAAGTGACTGTGTTGTGAGGTATGCTGCGGAGGAAAAAAAAGTTTTGCTCAAGAGTATAAATACTGGGAAAAAAGGTACAATTACTGACAGCCAATGGAGTAAATTACAATATATTTCAACATACCAAGTCGTCAAAAGATTCGGCATGATCAGAAATATAGTCTTCTAGTCCCGTTTCATCAAATATTGTGGACAGGGCAATGCAATCACAAACAGCATCATGCTCAAGAAAGCCTCCGCCAACAATCTCTTCGTGAATATATCCTAGTTTGTGGTTCGCCAAATAGGGCAAGTGTTCCCTAAAAAGGGGCAACGTATCCGAAAAGCCTTCGATTACAGATGAGAATGGACCAACCAGGTTGCAAGACTTTATGCCTCTAAAAAGATATCGGCAATCGAAGTTAAAAATGTTGTGACCAGTGAGGGTTACAGCTCCTCCAGGCAAATCATTCAAATAATCCCAGAAGTCTATGAGGGCTGATTTGAGACCCACCGTTGATCGATAATCACCGTTTTGATAGAGCTGCCCATTGATCAACTCAAACCCATTATGCTGGGTAGTTCCTGGGGGAATGTCTTTTTTGGGCAAAATGTACCTGTAAGGAATATGGAACATTAGTATACTGAAGTATGTACTTGGGTGAAAAAAAAACAAAAAACAAATGGAAATGTACGAGGTGAAAAAGGAGTCCATGACGTTCATACTCCAGAGACATCACTTTAATCTGTTGTTTTACGAACACAATGGATGATTACCAATGAGGGGTGCAATTTCTTATGAAACTTAGGTACTTAGATGTACAATCAAAGGTGCATGGCTTTCCTCGAAAACTGCCCACTTATTGCCATGTTTCAATTCTATCTGATGAATTTACTTTGATAAAAAGAAAACAAACAAAGAAGCTTATTTGATGATTTCAAACAAAAGACACTACAAGTGTGGCTTGAATACAGTAAGTAACAGGATGGAAGAATAATGCTAGACCCACAGTACGTACTCTGCAGGGAAATCAAAGCCAAACAATTCAAAAAATTATAGTTAGAGTCACAAAATGTGCTTTAGTATCACTGGAAACTACTTGGACTACTGCCTGAGCTGAACGCTCCCCCAACCACTTTCAGTTTTCCACCGAGATTCTTTAGAGCTCGTTTCAAGGCTCTAATTATAATTTTTGGAATTTATTGATTTCTCAATATTTTATTTTGAGAGTAGTAGAGAAATGATGGGACATTTATATTGAAAATGGGGCCGTATTATAATATAAGTAATAAATACAACAGGATTATGTCGTGAGCAAAACAAGAAGAGAAGAAGTTGAAGAGACATGTAAAGGGCACTACTGCCATGGAATTCATGTTCCAATGCGCTGTACCAATTCATGTACTATCTATTTAGACTTTCATGCTACGCCTACAAATGCTTGCTGAAAAGTGTATCAATCAGACAGTTCTTAGATAGCATTTCAAAACTGGATTTTGAAATGAATAGATTTAAAAAGAAAAAGTCCGAGACATTTTAGCTAAAAAAGAAAATAGTCAACAAGAAAATCTATTAGCCTCCCTTCAGTAAAGTCTTAAATAGACATTATAGCATTTCCTTCTTGCTCTGACTTCGCATTAAGGTTTCTGCCTACGATAAAACCAACATCACTTTGAGCAAGAATACCACAATTCATAAAGAAAGCTCCATTTTAAGCTTTAAAAAGCCAGTAGTGCTGAGTAGGCTGTAAGAAACATTAAATCAAATAGTATCGAACTTTGGCCAGCGCTGACTTTCTTAGTATTGTGTTTTTAGTCCTTTATCTGCATTGTTGTAGCAGCAGATTTCAATGACACTGATTCTTATGAATTTTGTTCCTTGAAATCATTTCTTACCGTTCAAATGCATCATTTGTATCTGGATCATAAGCACCAATTTGAAGGATCTCTGCTCTATCGGAGAGACCAGACGTTTCCAGGTCAAAATAAACCACCCTGCTCATTGTTGTTCCCTGGAACCCATTAAAACGAGAGAAGTTAAGTGATCAAAATACTTGCAAAGTTTCTTGAAAAGTATAATACTTATCAGTTATGTATCATGCATATTAGTGGAATCGAACGTTTGTTTAAAAAGTCATAGATAAAAATTAAATCAAGTTTGCAATTGGAAAAAGTAAATTTTCCTCTGACTTAATAGGAATGAGCTAATAATGTAGAGGTAAGAAGAACTGAATAGTTTAAAATAAATAAATTAGGCTCGCATAATTTTGGATAGAATTATGGTATAAATTGAGTGTTTGACAACCCTGTTAGTTAAATGATATTGTCCATCTACTATTAATGAAAATTGAAATGAAAGACATGTTAGAAAAAAATTGTAAGAATGAACCAATGAATCGATGCCTTTTTTCTTCTTGTTTTAAATTTTCAAACTTATCACTGAAAGCACTTTAGTTTTATGCACTGTTCTATGGAACTGAAAACTTAATTGATACTTTGGTCTTGTTGAAGACCTTAACCTTTGGTTTGCTAGTGCTCTGAGGTATTGTTGCATTTTTATCAATGATTCATTTCCTGATATTGTCAATAATTGCGGTCCTTTTCATTGGTGATTATTTTGAGATGATTCAAATACAGCCTGCATACAATCATGAACCCATTACCTACTCTCATAGGTAGGTAAGTACAAATAAAGTTTTACTTTCGGAAATTACATATACATCATATACTATGCAGCCTAAAATATACAAATTTTGGATGTCTGGGGGGGGGGGGGGGAGGCACCCCCAAAAATTGGGGGCTCCTGGGGAGACAAATTCATGCATTTTGAACTTATGCAATTTCAGAGATTTTGAACAGTTCACAGAATGGAGATATTGCATGTGTGAGGAATTCGCGATTTGACTGTTGCTTCTTATGTAAAAGTTCGCGAGAAGCACGATGGTGCCACTGGTTTTCTCTGAAATCAACTCCCAAGCTCAAAAAAAGCTCTCAAGTTGAGGCCAAAATGGAGGGAATATCCCACGCTATCCTGAGAGTCCACCTCTACATCAAGACAAACTCTCCATGCAAAGATAGGGAGCAAATACATTAGCAGGGTTGCCGTGTTTTCAGTTTTGGAGTCCCCAAACAAAGTGGCAACCCTGCTAATATATTTGCTCCCTATCTTTGCATGGAGAGTTTGTCTTGATGTAGACGTGGACTCTTAGGGTAGGGTGGGATATCCCCTCCATTTTGGCCTCAACTTGAGAGCTTTTTTTGAGCTTGGGAGTTGATTTCAGAGAAAACCAGTGGTACCATCGTGTTTCTTGCGCACTTTTACATCAGAATCAATGGTCAAATCGCAAATTCCTCACACATGCAATATCTCCATTGCAGATGGATTGTTTACTTATCAAAGTCTGCACTAAGAATATGATATACAATCTATGTATAGCATTGGTACCCCTCGTCCTAGCCCACACCCTCAAAGTTCGTGTGTAAAAACTAGTAGGGGGGGGGGGGGGGTATTCTCAAATGCAAAGCCTTTGGCAGCTCCTGTTACATTATCGCCTGCTCTGCTGGTTCTGACTTTTTACAACACCTTAATTTCTTAACTGCCTTAAAAAAAAGGTGTTGCAATAACATTAGTAGGTAAATAAATATGCTAACAACCTGGGGTCAAAATGGGAAGAAGAGCGCTCTGAACTCAAAACCGTGTTTTCAAATATTTTCCGCCCTTGGGACCACTGCTTTTTTTCTCCACTATCATAACAAAGGAAGGAGTGATTGCTCCTTCGTCTAGTTCTCCTGGGTGTACCAACACTTTGAGTGGAACTGGGTGAGAATAGGGAGAAGTTTTTAATCTTGAGACATCTTCTAAGAGAATTTTACATTGTAAAACAAGTAGTGAATAACGACGGCATTGCAGTATTGGCAGCAAAGGTGGGACTTCACATTCCTGAGACTGAGTTCAAGCGCAGTGGTCTGAGTGCTTAAAATAGCTCATAGGTGGACACAGAGCAAAAGCAGCGAATACTAATTCTTATCAATTAACATCTGGTCATTGATCAAGATTAAAAGTCTATTAAAAGATCAGAGGTGTCAATGCAAAGATAATCACCTTGACTTACGTTCTGACTCACTTTAATGTGCGACCACAAGATTTGAAGTGAGTAAGCTACCCCTGCCAGTCCTTTTTCCATGTAAATGGTATCGATTATTGACTAGCTCATGAGGAAAATGAAAGAGGATCTATGGTGATCAAGCATTTTATCTAGTATTTAAAGGACCTAAGTGATGGGTAAGTTGCAACTACTGATGAGGAATGCAACACCTTGTAAAATCTTTTGGAAGTAGCATTTTTAAGCATAAAAAAATACAAAAAAAATCAGGAGAGACATTAAATGCTTAAATTAAATTTTAAAAAATTATGCTAGAGAAGCAAAATATTATTGTCCGCCCCCCCCCCCCCATTTTTTCCTCATTTCCCAGCCTTCATAGTTTTGAGATTGTAGGTACTGTCAGCCTTTTACTTCTTTTTTCTAAAATCTAAACACATTGCTGAATCTCTCATACTCTAAATACATTTTTCAAGGTTACCTACATTGATGGTTTCTAAATGTTACAGAGGTAGAGCATAGAATAAGAGGCATGATGAGTCTTGTAAAGATAGCTTTTCACTTTAGGAAGGAAAGCCCCTTCAAATTCAGTGTTAAAAAGGAGGAGGGCTTCAATAATTTTCCAGTATTTCCCACAAGTGATTTTCATTCGCAAGGTCAAGGTTTCTTCACTACTCACTAGCCAGATGCCCAGAAATCTCATTACCTCATTGGACTTGATGCGAATTTCGCTTCTACAAAGATGGCAGATGTCCGACACAATTTTTTTTGGACTCAATTTGTTTCATTCACTACCTGTGAAGCCTTTATTTTGCAAGGGGTTACGGCTTGGACACGAACAAGTTGATGGAGAAGATTTTGGAGTGCTAATCGTTTTAGCTGACAATGAGTCTTAGGGTGAAATGGAGGAAGGGGCATTACTGCTTGCTGATAGAGGTAAAACTTGAGAAAATATCCATAAATTCTCCAAAATTGACCTAAATGCCTCTCTGAAACTTACCCAATCCTTCGATTCCTCAGTTCCTCAAACGACGAGAGCAGAGTTTGTCTCCTCAAAATCTGAAATTTTTTGAGCCCTGAAAAGTACCTTGGACTCCCACTTAACTTGCTACCTCGAAAACTTAACTTAACTGATACTGCTGACTGGTCAGTGCGACGCTGAAGCTTCGCATAAACGCAAAAACTCGGGGGGGATTTGACTGTCAATCTAGTGAAGTGACACCTTCGTGATACAGACTTTGCTCACGTTGGAAGGGTTGCAATCTTGCAAAAATGAAAATACTATGGAAAGGGGGGGGGGGGGGAGGAGGTGGTGCGGTGCATCAGGCTGAAAGTAACAATAAGTGCTCTGCCGTGCTGAGGAAAAACGCCGTAAGAACATTCGAGCGTTGCCACATTTCCTCCAATATGATGTTTATTTTTGAGGACAGTTATCAATATTTCCTCTTGAAATTTTCAGATGATATAGATCTAATTACAAAGAACATTCCCTGAAAAATTGGACGGAAAATTTTCACAAGTTTTCCTGAAAATTCGTGTTCGATCAACGGAAATTTGGCGACTGACGAAGGTTCATGCGGCGTTTTTCCTTGGCACGTGCGTGGACTAAGGAAAAACGCTGTATGAGCCTTCAGACAGTGCCAAATTTCCTTGGACAAATCGCAAAATTCCGGGAAAATGTGCAACAAATTTTCCTCGAGTTTTTCGGAGAATTTGGTTCGTAATTTGATCTAAGGTGCCTGAAAATTTCAAGGTAAAATATGCATAACTTTTCTAAAAAATACATGTTTTATCTGTGAAGATTTTGGCACCTCTCGAATGTTCATACGGCGTTCTTCCTTAGCATGGCAGTGTGGAAAGCTAAATTTCCCGCTGGGTCATCGTCCAAGTCAGGTACGCAGCATAACGTCATCCGAGATGCAATTGCAATCGAGGCGGTTTATGTTTTCCAAACATCTCAGCTTATTTACGCGAATCTGTGCGTCCGCATTTGACGCTTATTTTACTCGATTCTCGTGCGTCAGCAAGCATTATTTGACGCTGTTTTAGAACATCGCGAGAATACCGGAAGCTCGGCGGGTCAGCGCTCTTTTCCGCCTCATCTACCGCGCCACGGCACAAGTCCAGCCGCCGCACCGCGTTGCCAATTTTTTGTGGGGTCCGGGCCCACTTATAAGTGCAAAATTTGCAAGTAAAATTCTCCAAAGGCGCTAGTCTCTGTCTTTTTGAGTAAGGTATGTACTAATCCTGATCGATCAAAGGCCCCCCCCCCCCCCCCCCCATTTGTTCGCTTTCATATGACCCTTCCTAAAAGTTGCGTTTGCAAGCTGAGCTTTTTCCCTAACCAATTTTTGAATAAAGAAAAAATTAAAAAAAATACAGGCAAATTAGTTATGCTTAAACAGGGCCGGATTCACCTACTTGCCGCCCATGGGCCGCCTTATTTGCCGCCCCTTCTCATTCGTTTTGAAACTCGATAAAAACCATCAAATGAACGTGCCAGCGGGGGAGGTGTGCATAAGACGCATTTACTCGTGTTTAACACATTTGTTTGGGAAAGCCCTGTCAACACTACTAGCAAAAGTTCACGAAACTTAGCGCGAAGGTTAAGTTCCGTAAACCTATCTCTGTGTGGACAAGGCCTTCCATTCATTAGAAATGAACGAAAAAATTGTGAAAGAACAAACATAAATGTGGTTCAATGATTTCAACTTCCACCGCCGCGCCGCGCAGACCGCACCGTGTGGACGCAATGCGGAGTATTCACGCAGTCTGTAGCGCTATGCGTTCACGCTGACCGCACATGTTGGCGCAATGCGTGAAGTATTCATGCATTCTTGTAGGCGCTATCCGCTTCACGCTGACCGCAATGACCGCACTGTGTTTGATGAAATGCGTGAAGTATTCGTGCAGTCTTGTAGGCGCTAATATGAGTTACATGCCGATCGCCGCGCCGAGGGCTTCTCCTTTACATCTCAAGTCCTCGTTATCATTTCTCTCTAAGTCGCGCCGTTCCAGGCCAAATTGCGTGTTTGGTCTCTCTCTTAACTCGACTTATTGAAGTTGCTGTCTCTTGTATCACTAAGAGACGACAAAATTAGAAATTAATATACTGTCAGGAAATGAGAGATTTTGTCGCCTTTTCTCGTTTGTAATTTTGTTTTTATACTTAAATCCGATTTTTTTCAACTTTTTTTTTTGATTTTGGCTTCTATCCTACCTACACTTTAAAAAATTGCAAATTTCTGCCGCCCCTCAGATTTGCCGCCATGAGCCGCGGCCCATGTGGCCACCCTTTAATCCGGCCCTGTGCTTAAATGCTTATTTTCTTTTTTCCTTCCTCTTTTCCACTGTTCAATTTTCAGATTGCAGTTGTTTGCAGCCTTTTACCAGTTTCAGCTCAGGCTCCTCGCCTTCCCTTTGCTGTCGACGAACTTTTGAGCTGATGGCACAAATTGACAGTGAAACTTCCAAACCATGTATCTTGTCTGCAATTTTTTCAAAGTTTCCATTTCTGTTTTATTTTTATAAAGAAGGAATAGTCATTATCATTCCTTAAAGTTATCACAGAATATTCTCTGTAGGTACAGAGCAAAAAATCACCGCAGTTCGTAAGAATTGCTGTTGAGTAGTTTTCAATTTAGAAAATAGAGTAGGACAGGAATTCTGCGGTGTCGCAAACCTGATTTAGGAGTTTCAACATCCATATACAGTACTGACTGCATTCTGATTGAGGGTGTATGCACAGTTGCACAATGAAATTTTTCGTAGGAAAACTGTACTACAGTTTATCTTGAAGTTTTCTTCTCTTATTTAAGGACAGTCACAATGAATTTCAAAGAGATATTTTGGTCAGTTTTCTTTTAAAATTAAGTAAATTATAGTCTAAGATTTTGAAATTCTGTAAGTAATGGAGATACATGTTTTTCAACTTTAGCCATCAAGATGTTAAATGCTGGCTAAGGGAACTGGAAAAAATGCAAGGCTTGCTTTAGACTGTTCCTCAATTACGTAGGTATCTTTGGGGGGGGGGGGGGAGGGGGGTAGTTCAAAAATAATGCATGACGTGTTGGCTGACTTTTGGACCCTGATTCCCTTCTTGGAGGCCACGCATATGACAACCCCTCACCCCCATTGGAATTACATACGACTGGCCTGATCATCTCTCCCTTCCAATTTCTCATGTGTCCATATTCATTAAGTCATCAAAGCTGTTTTTTTCTGGATGTGCAAACTGTTCCATAAGATGATGCAAAAAAGGGTGAAATAATGCCCAAAACGCACATCGCCTTACTGTATGTTCCAGTTTATCGGATGTAGAAAGCAAGTAAACTATGTAATAGTGCACCCCCATCAAGTTGCTTACAGATTTTCAGCTTGTGAATCAAGAAGTGTCTTCATATTGACAGTGAAACTCCTAAACCATGTATCTCCGTTTGCAATGTTGCTGACTTCCTTCCGCAAGAATAGCCATCGAGTGGTTTTCCATTGAAAAAATAAAATACTTATGATAAGAAGTCTGCACCATCACAAACCTAGATACGTGGTCTGGTAGTTTCACCATCGATATATGGTTTCAGAACAAACAACGTCAATATTGTCCTCGACAATTGAAATGATATTGAGCTGTTAGGATGGGCAAGAATTGTACATCTCCATTTGCTAAGTAGTTCGCTACATATAGTTGATGTCATATAGTTTGTCCATTTGCTAAAGAGCTTTAGCATTTGAAGCTGTCACAACTTTTCAGCAAGAAACAGCTCGCTTACTTGCGATTAGATTGAGAGCTCCTTCTGGAATTATGATGAAGAAAGGAAACGCAAGCAAGCGAGTTCCTGAAGATGCATTGATATGATTCTCTGAAGAAATTAGGGTTGTCGATACTTAACTGATACTGCGAAAGTATCAATACTTTTGATCGTTACTTGACATCAATACTCAACAATATCGATACCATGTGGTGTCAATCCTCAGACCCCACTATTGATGATATCGATGCTTAATCTAATTTGGCCATGAGGAAGGCCTCTTATTCTTTAATAACAACTTCTCTCTCTTCTGTTTCACCTTCACTATGTGCTGTGACAAACGACAGAGTAATCAAGTTTCTCGGGATCATTATTTTTGTTAAAAATGTTAAATGCTCGGTTCAATGACAGTAGTATAGGGCCTATAATGGTTAACTAACCACGCGAAAAAGGGCGGGTTCGAGAGAAGCATAAATCTGGCAGAAGTAAACTGCCAACAGACATAAACACACTCCAAATTACAGCACAATTTAGAGATAGTATCGATACTTCAGCTCAATGCTCGATACCAGTAATAATGCTTAGAGTCGATACCGAGTATCGACATTCCTAGACAAAATATTGAATATAAAATGTACACGGTATGGTATGTAAGTACTAAACCTACCCAATATGCATGACTATTCCTTGGAAAATAAGAGGCAAAAGAAGCAACAGGTAGGTTATAGTGTCCAAGAACTTCTACAGGAGATATGTTTCACATTAGAGCCTTAGAGTCGATAAATTAGTGAAATGGCACTCCTCAATTGAGAGTAAATTCGAATTTCCATTGAATTGCATCAGCACATTAGGATTCCTTGATGGAAACATGCCTTAGGTGAGGCTTGTATTTTAGGTGCCTTGGGAATGCAAAGAGGCACAATATTTGTGAGAGGTGAGGATTTAGAATATTTAGTTACAAACCTTCTTAACTATGTTGAAATAGTTCCACAAAATTAAATTGTCACTGAAAGAAGATAAGGATCATTGAGAGAACTTTCACTATCACCAGGGGGTAATGCCTTCACCATCACTCGCACTTCGAATCGCACGCACGGACATGTTCAGACTTGTTCAAGGTTTGTTTACATTCATAAACCATGTGTGCGCTTTTATTAGTGCAAAAATAGAAAGCGTCAAAGCAATTGTTTTTGAATGTACGGCAAAAGCTGAAGCTTGAAAAATTTCCTGTGCTATTTTAACCTTTTAATAGAAATTTTGCCTATCATGATTCTTCTTAGTGATGAGCTTTTCAATATTTTTGAACTTTTGAGTCCCTCTTGAGTGTGGAGATATTTTGTTCTAAGCAGTTGCCTTACTGAAGAATTTTCCCGCTTAAGTTTAAAATTGCGCTCGAAAGATGAGTTGGAAAGTTTATTTTTTAAAAAAGAAAATTACATCGTTCGAGAGAGTTGGCAAAAAAAAAAGAGAAAAGAAAAAAACTTCCTAATTTTGTTTGTATGAGAGTGTTTGCCAGTGTTCCATCATTTAAAGCACGATACGCATATTATGATTGCAACAATCAATACATCTCCATGCACGCACATGCGTTTGAGAACATTCGTAAAATGGCGAGCAATAGGTATTATTATTTTGAAGGAAAAAACACACATTGGATCTGGAACTAATGTTTGTAAAGCACTCTTGTTAAAACATTCGTCCTGACCATCGTGAATTGGTTTAAAGACAGATGACAGCAATTTTGTAAGTTCACAAGAGACGAATTCGACGCGCCCGTTCAACTGCCTCGGTAGCGCAGTAGGCAGCGCGTAAGTCTCATAATCTTAAGGTCGTGAGTTCGATCCTCACCCGGGGCAAATTTTTAAGGGATTATTAGGCGATTCGTAGATCAATCGATGATCAGGAAGGATATGAACCTACTCTACTCATCCGTATCTTTTGCGCTAATTCATTTAAGTTAGCCCCCGTGAAATTTAAAGAACAACCCATATGGGTGCTGGATTCGTCGCTGAAATAAAAGAAAATGAGAATAAAAATATAAAAATACTTTCAGATGCATATACATTTACCATGCGAACATAATTTTCGAATTTCCATGCCCCCCCACAACCCCCCCCCCCCCCATCCATGGGCGGAACCAGGAACTTTTCGAGCAGATATTCAGATATTGCATCAGGGGGCGTCTGGGGGCCATCAAAAACACTCAACTAAGGATGGTCTACGTGCGTCGTGGGGGTTTCGAAGGGGGGGGGGGGGGGTAGAAAATTTTGACAAACTGCCTCTTCTCAGGGCAATTTTGGGCTGTTCTCTCGAAAAATTGGGCTAAGATGAAAGATGATGCGTAACTTGATCTCTAGTTTACCTACCTATACTTAATACTTAACGCACATATTTTAGTTTTTAAAAAATAAAAATAAATAAATAAGTGTGATTTTAAAAAGATCACTTATCTTGTATAATGTGGTACCTACGAATTGAATTTTTTAATAACATTTCAAGTGATAGTATATATTTAGTCACGAGAAACAAAATACTTACGCATTACCTGCCTTAAAATATTTTTCGATGAAAAAAGTGAGGAATTTAATGAATGATCAGCACTTGTCAAGTCTAAAATATAATGCTGGTATTATGTATTATTCCCCGACCCAAAACTCGAGATTAACTGCACGCTCAAGCGTACAATATTGCTATGTTGTGCTGTGCTACAAGCGATGAGAGGGTACAATCTGATGTGAGCCTTGAAGTGCTTTAGGAAACGTGTAGACCGCGGCTCATCCCAATGCGTGCTTCGTGTGTAAAGTCATGTATAGTGTGAGTGCGGAATGGCCACGTATTGGTAGAGGCTTTGTCTGGCGTTAAATAACGCGAATTTCTCGCGCTCCTCCAACGACTCCGTGGCGCAACGGTAGCGCGTCTGACTCCAGATCAGAAGGTTGCGTGTTCAAATCACGTCGGGGTCACATAAATTTTATTTTTCGTATAAATTGTACATTACAAAATTTGAACTCTAGTACATGTTGGCATTCATAATTTTCAAAATTTTCAGATCATTGAAAAGATATTAATGAATTATTGAATTTCTAAGTATTGGGCTTTCTTGGCTTATCTCCTCGGTATATCTGAAACGCAACGTTCCATGGGGATTTGATAATAATACTTTTTTCCCCTTAATATGTCCAATTTGAGTTCTTTTCGGCTGATGACACATAATTACCGGCTGAAATAATTCATTGTAGATATTACAGCGGAAAATGATGCAACTCTACAGTTTAACACGAGCTTACGAACGTGATTTTAGCGGCCTGGATTTCATAATGCCCTCCCCACCTCTCTTCACATGCTTGGGATATACTGTGCGTCATGCAAAAAATGTCTTTTTTTTCCTTCAAAAAATCAATAAGACAGAGGTGACGTGACAGGCTGTCACAGCACTGACAGCAAACAACTATTGGGTGGGGCTCATGCTCTTGTGATAGAAGTTTTGTATCATAGGAAATTGAAGGCGTATTATGGTTGCGAAACATGACGAAGAGGAAGAAACTTGATTCGTCAAGGAAGCCTTAATCCCCGATTACACAAAGAGAAAAAATTGTCAATTCTTTTACACCTCCCATTTACTTTTCTCTTAGTAAAAAAAATATGTAAGAATTGTTTTCTTTGGTATTCTGTTCTTTCTTCTTACTTTCGTATTATGATAATTATGTTCTTTAACCCTTGGATGCCTAAAGACTTCTTTCATATGCAAAGTACATACCAAGTCATGGCAAATTGACCCGTATTTAAAAACCTTGATTTTGATTGTTTTCGGAGTATTATCTTTGTTATGTCTATGTTTCTGAAGGCAAGGAATACTTCTTTTGAAATTTTCACTACACACCGGCGCTTGCTTACCTCTCCCCCTCGGTATGTTCCTTATTTTTAAAAATACAACTTTCAAGTTGGTCAAACCTTCAAAAGTTTTTATGCGGTTTGAAAACATATCGACGGCGTAAGTCGGCAATCACATAACTCGGTTTGCAACGTCGCAGACTTCCTGTCATACTTTATTTTTTAAATGGAAAATTACTCAACGACAATTCTTTAAAACTGTCGTGATTTTTCTTCTCTGCGCGAAGAAAATTCTGCAAAAAGTTCAAGGAATGATGTCAATTTGTTCTCCTTTAAAAAATAACGTGGAGGCGGAGATTTTCAGACACCGCAAACGAGTCATGTGATTGCCGACTTAAGCACACGCTTACACTACACCGTCGATATGTTTTTGGGGGGAAAATTCACTCCGCTGCCCATGGTTGAAATGCGTGTTTTGGGTTGTTCAAAGAGTCTATATACCCTCAAAAAATGCCGAGTTGCGGCTTAAAAGAACAAAAGTTGGGTGCATTTTTACGTATCTGTGATATGTACATATTTAAACAACTTTTGCCAACCTTGCGCTCTTCCAGTCCTCCCACCCCTTGGACGCCGGTAAAATATTTTGTAAATTATTTTTTTCTTTTTGCACACCACATAGAAACTTCTGAAGGGTTGACCAAATTGAAATTTGCAATTTTCAAAAATAAGGGACACCCTATCCCCAACACCCCATCCACTATGTGTGACTACCGTAGAAGACGAAATCGGTTCAATTTTATCAGGCTCGGGATTTATTGGGGTAGTCGTCCCCCCCACAAAAAAAAAAAAAAAAAAAAAAAAACTTCCCGATACCAACGACACAACTCAGGCGATACCAATTTCTAGGCGTGGGCCCTTTACCCGCCCAACACGGAAATATTTTAAAAATATTGCTGAAATATTGTCAAAAACATTTTAACAATATTTTAACAATATCGAAATAATATTGCTGCAATAGTTTGTTGTCCGCCCCCCTGACAATATTGCAGCAATATTGTCAAGGTAATATTGATAATATATTTTAAAAATATTTACTTGCGATGAGGTTATCATATTCCATATCCGTGTGCGCGCACTCTAGGAGACGTCTTTGGTACTAATTTTCTTTCTAATGTACACATGCGTCCAGGTTGTGGATCGTAGAGTTGTTACTGACCTTAAAATCCGCGCCGTCCTAGTCGGGATTGGAACCCACGCCTCGGGGTGGAGTTGATATCCGAAGTCGAGTACTTTACCACCAGACCAGCCAGGCTTGATGTAGATGGGCCCGTAAATTCAATCTCTTAACTATCGCAGGCCTCTGAGTCCGTAATATGTTTGTTTATTGACGGATTCTTATAATATTTTACCAGAATTTATTATTTATTATTTATTTATTATTTTTTATTTCATCCTGTAATTTGTGTTTCAAATTCTTTATTAATTGTACTCAACATATTCCTATTCATGTATTACAAATTTTCGTTTTTTTTAACTCTCTCTCATTTTTTTTCTTTACCAAATTACTGTTTTTTATAATTGCGTCTTTTTCCAGTTTTAATTATTTGAGCTTTTTCCTAGTTTGAATTTATGTCGATGTATTTATGTTATGTTATTTATTTTTTTCCCTTCTTTTTGTCTTTTCTCTCCCCCCCCCCCTTTCTTTTTTCTAGCGATTGATTTTAGTAAGTTCCGCAAAATAATTGGTAAACAGAGCAAAACCATACGCTAATTTGGCAAACATTTTGAAAATCTAGCAAAAATTTTAGCCATAATAGCATAAACTAGTAATGTTAATTTCGCAAAAGTATAGTTTGCCATTTTCGCACAATAAAATTACCACTTTTGCAAATTGTTTTGTCGTTCTCGCCACGAGGGTGGGCATTTTAGCAAAAAAAAGCAAATTGCAGAAATCGCAAACCATTTTTTGCCATTTTAGCAATTAATTTTTAAATATTACAAAAATATTTATAAAATATTTTTAACATAATATTAAACAAATATTTTTAAACTAATATTTCTAAAATAATTTTAAAATATTTTGTAAATATATTTTACAAACTGTTTTAAAAGTAATTACATAAATATATTTTGTAAATATATTTAAAACATTTTTATAAATATATTGTTACAATATTGTCATGAAATATTTTAGCAATATTGTCAACATATTTCTGCAGTGTATTAAAGGAAATATTTACATGACAATATTGTTTCAATATTGACAATATTGCTGCAATATTGCTGCAATATTTCGTGTTGGGCGGGTAGGCAGGCCCGGACTTAGGGCGTGTGCAGGGCGTGCGGCGCACACGGGCGCCAGTCTTTGGGGGCGCCACGAAAGAAGAAGAGAGGGAAAAAAGGGGGAAAATGAGAAGGAAAAAAAGGGAAGAAAGGACAAAGGGAAAAAAGGAAAAGGAAACAATAAGGTTGGGCAGTGAAAGCAAGGAAGAAGGGGGGAAATGGAAGGAAAAAGGAGGCAAGAAAAGTGAAAAGAGAGTCCTCGAGAAAGGAAGGGGGGGGCATAAAAACCATAGACAAAATATAAAGAGAATTGCCGTCTAAAGGTAAATTTTCAGGACAAAAACTCCACCTGGTCCATAGACGGTCAGGCGCCCCTTGACCCTAAATTTGCGGCTGTACAGAAATACAAGAGTAGGCATGTAGTAAGGGGGCGCCATAAATCCATCGAACAGGAGCCGACATAGCATTTTAGGCCACGTCCGCCATCTTGGATTTGAGAATTTCAAAACATAGTAAAAATTCGAGTTTCCGGTCGAAAAATACCCTCAGACACCGAGTTTCAAAAAAATCCATCGAACAGGAGCCGACATAGCATTTTAGGCCACGTCCGCCATCTTGGATTTGAGAATTTTCAAAAATCGACTAAAAATTCGAGTTTCCCGTCGAAAAGTACCCCTGATCCCGCGGTTCACAAAGCTTTAACGAACAGAAACGGAGGCCAGAACCGGGGCTCATTTTAGGCCACATCCAACATTTTGGAGTTGAGAATTTTAAAAAATTGACTAAAAATTCGAGTTTTCCGTTGAAAAATACCGTGTGATACCGCGTTTTACAAGATTCGAACAAACAGAAACCGAGATAGCATTTTAGCCCACGTCCGCCATCTTGAATTTGAGAATTTTAAAAAATGGACTAAAAATTCGAGTTTCCCGTCGAAAAATACCTCCTGACACCGAATTTCAGAAAAATCCATCGAACAGGGGCCGAGATAGCATTTTAAGCCATTTCGGATTATCGAATTTTGAATTTTTTAAATTTTGACAGATTTTGATTTAAAACGCGTGATCCCCAAAATCGAAGTTCAGATTCGGATTCCTCGTAAAAAATCGATGCGATTTCATGTATCATACCCTGACACCGAATTTCAGGAAAATCCATCGAACAGGAGCCGAGATTGCATTTTAAGCCACGTCAGTCATTTCAGATTTTCGAATTTGGAAAATTTGACTTAAAACGCGTGATACCCAAAATCGAAGTTCAGATTCGGATTCCTCGTTAAAAATTGATACAATTTCATGTATCATACTCGAGCATAGCGTGAAGGAAAGAGACGTAACGTAGGCATACTGATTCGAACATATGAATGCAACGTGGCAACATGGGTGGTGCTCAGTGGGTCAGCGGAGGAGGAAGAATAAGAATTTATCGTGAGGAATTCTTCGCGACGAAACCGAACGCTTAGCCGGCGCTTAAGTGGCGCCTCCCCGTTCGGTTTCACTCGGGCGACAGGCGGCGCGGCGTAGTTCAAAGGGGAAGCACGACAGAATCTATACGCGTCGTTAAACCTTTTTCCCTCACGCTATCTTAACATAAAATACATGATATCTCATCAATTTTTCACGAGGAATTCGAATCTGAGCTTAGAATTTGGATATTACGCGTTTTAATCTATTTAAAATCGTAAGAGAAATTACAGAATTGTCCTTGAAACTTGATCACACATTAGTGTTTTTTTACGTCATTAAACCTCTTTCCTTCACGCTATTCTAAAATTTGATGCATGAAATCGCATCAGTTTTTCACGAGGAATCCAAATCTGAGCTTTGATTTTGGATATTACGCGTTTTAATCAATTTAAAATCGTAGGAGAAATTACAGAATTGTCCTTGAAAATTGATCACACATTAGTGATTTTTTTACCCCGTTTTTCTTCTACGTTCACGTAATGAAATTAGATCAACAGTTGACTAATCGACTAGTCTAGCCTAACCCCCCAGAATCGGTCTAAAGGGCGAACGATTTTATCAGATAAGATGTGCGATCCTAGTTTCCGGGCAATTGCGGTTTGATGGCAAGCTGCGACGAGGAGAAACGGAAGATATGCGAAACTCGGGCGGATATTAAGTGAGAAACCAGGTAGGGGAAAGGCTTTCTTCCCGAAAAGTTAGTGCTCGGGCCAACTTACATGGTCACTGGAGCATTGTATAGCAGGTTGTGGGAAACTACTTTTTTTGCAGCAACAACCAATTGGATCGCATTTTGCAAAAAGGAACTAAGAGCATTTCAATGTTGCTGGGATTGTGCAACTTAGGTACATTCTTTGCAAAAAGTAAACTTTGCGACGGTAATTTTCGTCTTGAATTCATAGTCTATTGGGAGTAGAGGTGAAACTAGTTTAGATGATCGTTTCTGTTTGCAAGGTTAGCGACATTGGAATGCTCTTGTTAGGGTGCTTTAAAAGACCTCCATATGTTTATTTATTTTCAAAATGACTGTTGATTTGGAGAGAGAATACTATTTCTTGAGCAAACTTAACCTTGAATTTTCTCAGATTTCAACAATAAAATACATCTTGACGCGCGTTGATAACAGCGCAGAGATAAAAGTGGATCCCATTTAGCAAAAAGGAACCAGCGCGATTACAGAGTTGTATACATGTTGATTCTTCATAATTATCTAAAAAATTTCTCAGAATAGCAAATTGTTTTACTTTCCACAAAAAACTTGCTGAATTTAAAAGAAAATAATTGTGTAAAGAATACTGTACATATATTGAGTATTTTTAAAAGGAAAGAAGAAGTTGCACAATTTTGAAAATACTGTAATCGCGCTGGTTCCTTTTTGGTAAATGTGATCCAACTATTCAATGGAGCTTGATGGATGTCCGTGTTTCATCTGCAAGATTGAAGACGCGATGGCGTAAAGTAGCGTAATGCTTCCCTCAATGCTGCAGACTAAAAGTCGCTCAGATTCGGGGAAAAGGTCAACAAACGAGGCCGGATTACGTCTTCCCTATATTCGGCTTTGTTGCTCTCGTTGCCTTGAAACACCACTACAAATAATACAATGGAAATAAACATAATATGAGTACGAAAATGGAGCAAGAAGGATACGCGTTGATGACGGCGCAGAGATACAACTATTCGTGCTTGATGGATGTCCGTGTTGCGTCTGCAAAATTGAAGGCGCGATGGCGCGAGGAGTGAACTCGTAATGCTCCGCTCTATGCTGCCAATTAAAGTTGCTCAGATTCGGGGAAAAGATCAACAAACGAGGCCGGATTACGTCCTCCCTATATTCGGCTTTGTTGCTCTCGTAGCCTTGAAACACCACTACAAATAATAAAATGGAAATAAACATAATATGAGTACGAAAATGGAGCAAGAAGGATACGTGTCGATGACGGCGCAGAGATACAACTATTCGTGCTTGATGGATGTCCGTGTTGCGTCTGCAAAATTGAAGGCGCGATGACGCGAGGATTGAACGCGCAATGCTCCGCTCTAAGCTGCCAATGAAGTGTCGCTCAGATCCGGATAAGTCAACGAACGAGAATGGAATGCGTCTCTTCTCTTTCTCTGGCTGACAATGAACCTACACTCGAATTTTCCTTTTTTATCACTCTTAGGCCTGATTCTTTTTTTTTTTACGATACATTTGTAGGTTCAAAGCTTGTATGTACGTACTGGCTTCATAAAACCCGTGGAGTGTTGATTAGCGAGCTTCGGTTCAATTTGACCCGGCCTGGGCAGATGAGGGTTAAAAACATTTTGCGGTTTATGATTGATTTTATCACGTTTAAAATATAATGCAAAGATGAATATAAATATTGGGTGCTCGGTATAAAGTTGTTAATTGCCCCTGTAAAAAAAATTATCCTGAAGGAACCCGACCCACCTTCTGTATTATGCCCGACTGCTGACTTACCTTATCAAAGTATTCTTAGAACTTTGGGTTTAGTAATTTATTTTCCACTTCATTATAAGTACAGAAAGGATTGGTACATTCTGAATATACTGGGAATTCCATAAGAGAGCGACTCAAGATTGTCAAGGTATTTACTTCTCCTGAATTCCGCTTTAGTTTTACGGTTGCTCCTAGATCTAAGAACCGTAAAACTAAAGGAGGCTCTCGTAAACTAAACTTGGTAAAAAAACTAACGAATGATCTGGCTCTCGCTGTACGTCTTTTTTCACGTTGGCAGTCATGAATTTTCTTTTTCGTCATCTCCGACTTTTATCCACCGCCATACATTCGTATTCATGACAGAAATATAGCGCCTTTAGATTTAAATCTAATTGCTAACGAACCACCCTAGTTTTCAAAACCACGAAACTTTCTTTTAGAGTGAAAACTGGCTCCAAAATCAGGAATGAAAATAGGACTGTAAGTGAATGAACGTATACATATTATGAAGTAGGCATGGATAAAGTTTGCTCAGCGTCAAACGTGGTATTTGATATGAAGTGTCACCAGTATAAGTGCAACTCTGGGGCGAGTAGCTTAGAGAACAGGGCGCACAAATGTAGTTTTTGCTATTTCGAGAAACACGTGTTTGAAGTTTCGAAATTACATGGATCCTTATGGCGGAAGGAGAGTTCCAACTGACTTTTTGATGCTTAAAAATTGGAATTTTGGAGCGATAATTTTTCACAGAGTATGCATTAAGACTCGTTTTACTTGAAATCATTAATATCTCAAATTTGTCAAAAACTGCACTAATGCGCCTTGTCCTCCATGCCCCATAATTGATAGACAGGCGAGCCTTTATAAATGAGCGTATTGGAAAAGTCAAAATTTATTACTTGCACTTTTATTTTTTTCAACTTTTAATAATAACAAAAATGTACACAAATCTAACCGTTCGCCATACAATATTCATCACCGGAGGCGAAGATCAGAGGATACCTTCTGTTTAATACATTTGCTCAAATGGTGCAGAAATTATTCTTTCAAATCGATCGAAATTACAGGATATCTGATATTTCGGATTGAAAGCGTGCTCAAAGTTGGTATTGAGCACTCCGTTATTTACAAATTGATAATATACAAAATAAATTAATATATATCTGATTTAAATAATTAATGACATTTCTATGTACAAATTCACAGGGATTATATGGATTATATGGGGCTCAAGTATCGGGTATTCATTTAATTGGTCTTATTTAATTATTTGCATATACACTCTCATTAAATTAGTGTTTTAACAATGAACTGGGAACATATTGACCAACTGCAGGGATATTGAATTCGCCGCATATTACAAAAGGGTTTAAATGTTGGGTACAGATTAAAAACTTGCGTATTAAAAATTATATTTCAATTTTTTTTTTTGAACATCTATATTTTCTCAAAAGGACGTACACTTCAAAACTATTTGAAATTATTTTTTCTAAAGGTGGATTTGAAACATTCTTATTGTTTCTGGAAGAAAGGGGAGGTCTGGCAACTCCCACCCTTAGGACGCCAACCAAAGTTCATCGCAGGGCGCTAAAAATATAAATCGGGCCTCATACTCCTGCAGATCTTTCTTTTTTTGCTGATATTTAAAATTCAAGCATTGGAACACGATTCTGCGCTGGAAAAAAAGTCTCCTGAATCTATAGAGTCCAGACTCTCGAAAAATTTGACACGAAAAAGTATAGATTTTCGCTTGAATCGACAGAAGATCTGCTTATAAATTAACTGGCTTGGCTCTCAATTCGGGCAAGAATCTGATTGAATCGAGGGTATTTTTTCTTGTCAAATGTTTTATGAATCAGCAGGCTGATTGTTGAAATTGATAGACAAAGCGATAGGCCAAGAGGACACCGGGAGTATGAAGCGATCCTATTGGTTGAAATGGGTAGCTGTTAATGGCAATATGGGAGAAAATGATGCTGACTAACTATAGGGTTTCTCGTGGGTTGCTATTATAATAGTAAGTCTGTTACCTACTGCCTTTGTCCATAGCAACCACTCGCTTCCACCAATAGGCTCCCTCCATATATTTATTGTCTTCTTTGTCTATCACTTCGTCCACCAATTTCAACTATAAGCCCGCTGGACTCTGGATCCGAGAGAATTCCTTTTCCAGTGTGTGACCAGCACTACCGAATCATTTCCCTATCGTCATGATTCTTGGCAGCGCTACAGGTTGGTATGCGTGGGCGCAGTGGTGAGCTGGGGCCATGCATCGATGACGAAGGGGCTTCTCTGTGGCGGAGGGGCGGGGGGCGAGAGTTGCTCCCGGTAGGCCTCCTCCTCCTTGACCTGGGCCATGCGGGCGTGGTCGTAGTCCACGAAGAGGTTGCACCGCTCGTTGGCGTCGACGAGGGGGTGGTGGTACTCCGAGTGGATGATCGGCAGGGGGATGTACTCGTGCTGGTAGTGGTGCAGGGGGTACTGGTCGGGGGGCGGTGGCGGTGGTGGGAAGGGGTGCCAGCCGGAGTAGTTGGAGACGGGCGAGGGGCACGTCATGGGGGACTGCGACGTCGTGATGATGGCCAGCGGGGGTGGTGGCGAGATGGAGGAGCTGAAGAGCGGGGGTGGGCTTTGGGCCCCCCAGCTGAAGCTAGCCACTGAGCAGAGACCCGCTGGGGATGTCGAGTCCGAGGGCAGGTCGCATGGGTATCCGCCTGCAATCAAATGGTATACGATTTTAAGGCCTGGTGTAATCGCAGGGCCGAGGGAAAGACACGTATATCGTATCGATGACCAAAGTGTGAGCTGTGAGATCATCATGGACTGCATTTTGCAATTTGGAACTAAAAATTCTGGCTCATCTGAAAAAAACGCTTATGTGCGCAGGAAACTAATGGCACATACGTTGTTTTCAAACCGGGCCAGAATTTATAGTTTCAAATTGCAAAATGCAGTCCATATATCTCTGTTTGCGATCTTGCAAACTAATACCTCATTTTTTTTATTGACAAACTACTAAGCATGATGTTTTGAAAACTTCCTTGATTTTTCTTCTCTGTTAGCAAAATATTCTGTATGAATTTCAAGGTATAATGTTAACTTGTTACTCTCCGGGAATATGAGCCAGAGCTGGACATTTGGAAACACCACAATGGAGATACGTGTTTCAGTTTTTAGTCATCGATACTTATGTTGCGACGTCTAAAAATCACTGCAAATTGGCAAAACTGTTTTCCCTCTATTTAACTGCATCATAAATAATCAATCTCGATAAGGCAGCGCTGTTTATCCTAAAATCGATTGGTATCAATTATTGTCCATACATTAAAATGACCAGAGTCCATTGTTTCGAACTTTCAAGATTAGCAAATGACAGTGCATGTCACGGAATGAATAAGCCCCTTAGTCCCCTCCGGACGAGTTAGCCCCATTTTTTCATTCAGAGCGCTTACTTTTGTTCGCTTCTGTTAAAAGCAGCATCAAACCGCCGCTTTTATGCTTTAAAAACAGATAGGAAGTAAACGAATATACAAAGTTTGGCTGTGAAAACCACGCAAAGGAATCTATACTCATGCGATTCTTACCAATTGATTGTGAGGATTGGGAACTTGGTATGGACCTTGGAGGATAAGGTGAATGCCTGTGATGTCTACTACTCGATATACCTCGGTCATAACTTGAATGGACAGAACTTTGAACGGACGGCACCAGCCACGAACTCGCTGTAACTGAAAATTAACAACAAGGAATTAACAACGGAAAAGCATCTTTTTTCATAATGAATCTTTTGTAACAAAAACATGAACTTCACACGATGAAGAGTCCTATAAAACTATTTAATGCAGTGGGGCTGAAGTAAAAGATGGCACATGAGGATTGGCTGCAACAGGCGCCATCACATAATAAGGGCGCTAAAATGAGAGAAAGAAGAAAAGATGAGGGAGAAAAACGAGAGATAAAAATTTTGAGTACTGCAGAGAAATGATAAAGTACCGAATCTACTGAGAATCTATTCAGCTGTTTGAAAACATTGATATTTTCCTTTGAGTAGGTAAACCAAACAAACGATGTGCGGGGCTTCTCCTTCAATTTCGGTGCATAGGCAACATATCTACAACAGAGCGCGAATAGTTATCTATCCGAAGAACACATACTAATCCCGCTCCATAAACTTTAATAGAACCAATATACCACCCCTGCGATTAGCCTTCAATTTCGCAGCATAGGCAACAATTATACCGCGAAGCGCGAATAAAATTACCTATTCGAAAAGCACACAATTATATCGCTCCGTGAGACAACTGAGGGGCATGGAGAACAAGAAGCATAAGTGCAGTTTTTCCTATTCCGAGAAATACTTGTTTGAAATTTCGGAATTACATGGATACTTGTGGCGGAAAGAAGGTTCAAACTGACTTTTTCTGCTTAAATATTGGAATTTTTTAGCGAATTTTTCACAGACTATGCATTAAGACTAGTTTTCCTTGAAATCATTAAAAATCTCAATTTTTCCAAAAACTTCACTCATGCGCCTTGTCCTCCAAGCAACTCAATATCTGCAACACAGAAGATGTCTTCGGGCTTAACCAGAAAATTAAAGGCGAAATAACTAAGTATTTACTTTACCGCCATACCCTTTTGTCTTATTCTACTTTTTATAAACACTCATCAGAAAACAACACTGGTAATTTCCTGATGTTACAGTTGATATTTCATTTATTTTTAGCGGTCCCGTAATTTTTCGTCTGTCTAGCCGTTTATGCATGTTGACGATTCAAAGTTTTCCTTCAGGTAATTAACACTTTAAGTATACACAAAATAATAAGAACTACTTACTACTTTTGCATTGTGAATATTGAGAAGACTGTGAAGTGTTGGTCTCTCTTTGATACGCATTCTCCGACGGTCTTTCCTTGGCATCTAAAAACGCCTTTGCGAATGGATTGTATTTGATTTTTAGAGACGTTACCTGTAAAATAAATGAGAAATTGAATTACTGATGAAGGATATTCATTGTTTCTACACTTCACTCTCTTTGGAGTGAGGCCCTTTTGCGAAGAGACAAATATATATTTCATGTCGAGCTTTTGTTCGGCATCAAATCTGTTTTTTGAGGCAACATTCTCCACAGTGCAAGCTTTTGCCTCCTTCTTCCTCGTGGTTAGAAACGTAGGTACCGAAGACAGTGGCGTGGCGCGTGGCGTGCTTTGCGATGTATCGATTTATCAGTCATTAAAACCTATGGAAAAGTATTGATAAACAGAGATTTCGCAATGAACATCTTAAAAATCGATTCTTTACCATTGCATCAAATGGGAAAATAATGGAAATCGTTCATTCATGCATCGCCACTGATCGAAGAGTCGGAGATCATCCCAATCTCACCTCAAAAAAGAAGAAATTTTCCGATATTTTCAGAAATATTTCACCTTTCGACCCTCCCATGTCCCAGCTCCCATGGAAAAATGTTTAATCAAAAGACACCTCACCATTAAAATTTTCTGGCTAGTCCTCTGCTTGTCGTAGAAGACAAAAGTCGCAGAACCTGTAGTGCATATAGCATCAAAAAACATCTCCAGAAATTATTATCTAAGTTTTAATGATAACACTGTTCATCGACGTATTAACTACTGATATTAAATGTGGACAGAAATTATAAGCTGACAGGTTTAGGAGAAAATATTTTGAAGTTTTTCTTTAAAAAATTTTAAAATTGATCATAAAAGCATCGAGTTGAAAGATAATATCTGATACCATGTTAAGAATTTAATTTAAGTGAAAAATGTTGGTTTTGATAAATTAATCTGTTTGACATAATGTCAAGTAACTATTTCACTGGCTCACCTCTTCATTCTGATACGCGGTCACAGCTATAAATTGGGTCTCTGGGAACGGACATGTGACTTTGTTCCTTTGCTCAGAGCCTACTTGGACGATGTGTATCCTAGGTTCGTACTTATGCAGCGAATTCAACATGATCTGGAAAAAGAGAGAAAGCTTCTCTGTCATTTCTGTGCCTACTGAGAAATATGTAGAGTGCTATTACCAAAGAAATGAATCTCTTAAATTTGCAGACGACTGAATCCTGAATGTGATTGATTTTTTTCTTAAACACATTTTGCGATCCTTTACACTTTGACAGCATACCTCATCTACTTATTAAGAAACCGTGAAGTTTTCTCACGTGCCACATTCTTAACATGATACTTAACTACGCATTTATTTTCAAAAAATAATTATGTATGCTCTTACTCGTACGTTAATTATATGGTCGCTAATCGCAATCTTAGCGCATGAAGCTCTTGAAATTGTAGAATTGCAAAATTTTTATTTCAATAATCTAAAAAAATCCGGTTGCACTGCGTACTTCTGAGCAAAATAGTTTTAAGAAAAATACATTTTAAAAGTTTATTGAATTAACATAGATGTTGGACTTATGTTCGACAAATACGGGCTTTCATGGGTCGAACTATGGTATCATAATGAAATTTCACGCTCACTCGAGACCCACACAATTTTAACGAAATGCTAGTTTGCCTTCAATTCTTCGTGTAGGCAACACAAGCTCCCACGTGGTCGAATAGTGGTATCATATCATCAGTCACGCTTACGGGTTTGCTAGTTGACCAATACTGCCCTGGAAAAAGTAACATTTAAAACGTAGAAGGAAGGCAGGTGCCCTAAACACGGATGGCTGCAGTAGCTTCCAATTGGATACCTAAAATAATCATTGAAACCTTTATACTCTAAAAACTTTTTGACATGCTTGGATCATCACGTCGGGTATTCCAGACCACTGTAAGAGCAACTGTATAGGTGCTGATTTTTAAAAGTCAAAGGAATTAATCAGTCAAAGTGCCTAAAAACTTCCATACCTGGCCAGATCCATTTGTTTTATTAGTTAGTTTGACTTTGGCAAATGAAATGGAATCCTTCATCCAGTGGGCACCGAAATTTGGCGATTCTGGATGGACGTAAATCGGGTTCATTGGCGCAGCCTCAGCTTTCCCACCTGGTACCCATTCGCCATTGACATATTTCCACCTGGGGAGGGAAAAAATAAGCGGCTAAATAATTTAAAAAATCGAAAAAAAATTAATTTCTAAACTCAACAAATAGTTTTGTGCGATTTTCTGAAAGCTCCACCTTCATACGCTAGACTTGGCGAAAATGTGATTGGAAAGTTGGGGTGATTTAAAAAAGCTAAACCCGTGAGCCTTCCAGATATTCTGCGCTGCCCTTGGGCAAGAAGGATGCAAGAATTACAAGTCCGTGAACACTGAGAATATAACGATTGATGGTTTCAAAATAATTATTGAAAAGGTGAGAATATTCTAGAATTATTCTTGAGATACATTATGATCATTCGATTCCAATATTAGTTTTTTTTTATAAAACAAATATTCAAATAGGCGGATCCAGCAATTTGGCAACACAGGATTTCCTCCATTTAAACCTATGCTAAATAATCGATTCTCGTCGGAGCACCTGGCCCCGCCAAGAAGCGATACATTTCCATACGTTTAAATGGAGAAAAGACAACGTTGCCAATTTGCTTGGATCCGCCAATGATTAGATTCATCGGTGAATTCGTTGTTTCCCGGACGAAGAAACGTATATCTCTATTCCAAGGTTGCAAACTCGAATTACTCGATTCCTGTTTTCACACAAAATATACAGTGCACTTTCCATCCAAAATTCCGTCAATTTTGTGCATTACAAGTGCATTAAATTATATAAATTTTTAAAAAATGCATTGCATTAAACAAAATTAAATTACTACAGTGCATTAAATTAAATCTTACTCCACTACTACTCCAATCTGCCTTTCTTTCTCCCCCCCCCCCCCGACCCAACGCCACTGATTTATGAGTAGATAAACTGTTTTCAGAAAGACACATAGAGATTTTAGAAACGGCAAAGGCACGATTTCCTTTTTTTTTCAAAACAGAGATTAAATAGCTTGCGCACAATACATCGTAACAACTTACCTATGCTGCTCAATTTGTACAAATTCTAATAACACAGTATACATGGCACTTTGGTCTAATCCTCTGACATTTACTTTTACTACCGGGAACATGCGCCTAGGACACAAGGAAAAAAACATCATTTTAATATTGATCGAGGCTGCTGATTCTTTGATACAATAGCCTAATGAATAGTAGCTGTGATGCTGCTGATGTTTTACAAATACGCGCGAGTCTCATCGTTTCGTTCCTAATGGTGAAAATATATGTACAAAACGCCTCATATGTTAAAAAATTCCTAAGACATTGATGGCTTAAACTTGGAAACCAAATATCTCGGCTTAAGATTTTGTAAACTTCTCGCAGATTTTTTTTTTTTTTTTTTAAAAAATGGTGGGCTGATGAGCTTAATTTCGGCAAATTTTGAGATTTTTTTCCTTATTTGAAGAATATTCTAAGCTAATTCCAAACAACAAAGTTGATTTCCTATTCCTTTCAAAAAATTAAATAGGGGAGACAAAATTATAACGCAGCAATCGAGATGCGAGCATTTTTGACTTTGGACGGAATCAGTCTGCAACGATGATGAAATCAACTCTGATGTTGATTCAGCATATTAACATACATTAAGATGATATCGATTTGATATAAGTATGATATCACTGTACAATTTCGGGTTGACAGAATTTAGACAACCCATGCAGATCAAAAAATATCATGAAACTTTCGCAACTTAAAAACATTATGAAATCATAACGCTCAAGTCTTTCAGTGTCGTAATAGCCTATTGCTTGGTGGAAGAAGTTATTCTGAAATTTGACTTCATACCTGCCGTTTTTGGTGACAATCATTTCATTAGTGAGACTTTGAAACTTAATCCATAAATCGCGATCTTCTAATGTGACGAGGGAACTTTCTTCATCCTTTAAGCTGTTGGCATTCAAGTCCGATTCGACCGGCGCTGTCGACAGACTCTGGGAGTTCGTCATCTCTGTCCCAGATTACACCAATCCACCCTGGAATCATTTAAATGATGAAAAATGCACTTTAATAAACGAATATACAAACCAAGGAACACAAAAAAACTTACACAGAAAACACACGCAAGGGATATATCCAGTGGCGAGGCGTGATTTGCGATGTATCGATTGATTTGACATTCAAACCTATGGAAAAAGATCGATTATCGGGGCGTCCGCATCGAACGTCATAATAATCGATTCTTTACCAAAGTTTCAAAAGGGAAAATATCGATAGTCGATTTACCACGCCTCGCCATGGATATACACCAGTTTTGCCAAACTTTCGTTACGCAGCTTCCACGATGTAACTTGGGGTATTCCCTGATCAATTTTTTGTGGAGTGTATCATCAGATCGACAGAGTTTTTAAATATTTGATTATTAAAATTGATTCTGGCTCATACGATACTGTGGAGACATCGACATGCACGCGCACGGGTGTATAATATGAAGAATACCGAGGAGACTCAAACGCTGCGTAAGAAAAGTTGACGATTTATCGATTTCAAGATGGATGTGCCTTATCAGTCTGTCGATTGGTTCCAAAGATAAAATACAATTAACTAAAGAAATACTGAAAGAGAAAAATGAAAAATCCACCTAATCCATGCATGTACTCCAAGAACTTAAATACGTAGAGGGTCTTTGCAACCAAAAAACCCTGGATTTTGAATCGCGTTGTGTTTGGTAATCGCTAGCCTCTAGTTTCTGTTAGTTTCTGTAATAATTACAGTGTTGCGACGATGTAATGAATTCTTCATTCTGACTGGAAGCTAATTTTAAATTTATCGATAAGGTATTATATTTTAGTCACGCAAATATTTTGAAAGAAAGTCTATCACAATTTCGGCCAAATCTTGTAAGGTACCGACCAGACCATTAACATTTGAGTCTATTTAGAACGGCAACTAGTCACTTGTATTAGAAGTTCATCGTGGCTATAAATACAGAGCCTTGATTTGATAGTTTCGTAAACTTAGATAAAAATCAGTAAGGAAAAAACAAAGTATATTCAAATACTAGGTTTGTTCGATCGATATTGATGAATATTCGTGGTAATAAGACTAAAATGAGAGAACATGAACATGATGCATACTGTCCGCCGATCTGCATATTTTTCGACGAACATCATTTTCTTTTAAATTGGCCGTAATAATATGGCGTCTATATGTATTCTATTAATTCCTACTGATTTAAAAGTCTCATCATCAAAACGAAATTCTAGGACCAGCGTGAGTGCTTGCTTATAAGAAAGGGCGCAAATTTCTTGAGGGACTATACCTCATCATAGAATCATGTACAGCCGCACTGGAAAAAAAAACACATCTAGAGTCCAGACTCTTGAAAACATTGACAAGAAAAATACTCTTGATTCAATCGGATTTTTGCTTGAATCAAAACGAAATCCGCTTAAATTAAGAGGCTTGGTTCTTGATATAGGTAAGCTAGATTCTGATACTAGAACTTTCTCTAGAACTTTCTCTTCTAGAACTTTTTCTTGTCGATGTTTTCAAGAGTCGGGACTCTAGATCCAATGTGTTTTCTTTTCCAGTGCGCGTCATTCATAAGTGCGTCACTGGAGGTCATTCAAGAGAACTTCTTCATCTGTGAAAACGAACTGAAATATGTGGCATACGACATTTGAAAAGGGAAACATTTCAAAGTCAATCATGCGTCTCTCTTCTTGCCGAAGAAGCCCCGAAGGTTTTCGCCCATCGAAAACACTCTGGTGTAGGCTACGCAAACAAACACTTTCTGATATTTTCACAGGATTTGAATAGGTCGACAATTTTCTCGCCCATTGGTCACAATATTGTCCGTATACCTGAGAAACCGGGTCATCTGTCGAAACAGACCAATTCACAATACCGGCTCGTCATTTAAAAAGACCGGCCTGCTCGGAAAATGCAAAGAAAGCCGTCGAAGGATGAAAAGGGAGGAAAATCGCAAAGGGCTCCTGCGCCAAAGAAAATCGCAAATCAGCGCACTTGACAAGTCGTGAGAACGCGCAGGGCTGCTGGCCAGGAATGCTGTAACAAAGGGATGAACGGACGACCGAATGAGGGTGAGTTTCCCTTTCGTCAGAAAATCTCGTCCTTAGGCGGGGTCGCGGGGTGGTAGCCGACAAAGGACCATGATGAACCTGCCAATATTATTAGCATAAAGCGGTGATGCCAAATCAGCCTGATCGCTGATCCTTTTCCCTCATGTTTAAAACAGTACGGCACACAGTGGATAGAGTCAATGGGGGAGGTCGGACAAAATTTGGAAACTTTGAACGCTTGTGCCTCCGTTTGTACACAACTTTGAGGTTCTAAAAGTGGCTCCATCGGTTTCCTAGTAAAATTTTCTAGCAAAAGCATCCCTTTAAATTTGAAATGTGACGAAATAAACATCAAAATTTGCAGTTTTAGTCAATAATTTCATGTCCGACCTCTTCAATTGACTCGATCCACAGTACGGCAGTGCTGAAGAGAGTAGTAGTTGTGTGTTCGAATTTTATTAAAATCTATACTCTCATGAAATATTCAGTTTTTAGACAATTTATATAAATGTCTATTTTTAATTTTCAAATGAGAAAATTGCGAAGGATATTCTTTAGAAGATTTGAGTAAAAAGTCATAAGTCAAAGAGGCCGCTTGGCTCTTGATTCAAACAAAATCCATTTGAGTCAAGAGTGTTTTTTCTTATCAAATTGTTTAAGAGTCTGCACTCTGAATCCAAGAGAATTTTTTTTCAAGTAAAACCTCACATGGAGAAAAAAGGTCAGAAAAGTTTTTAAGGAATCGCGTTGAGTATTTTCCCATTTAAAAATCACGGCATGACTGGTAGTCTGTCACGTCATAAACGGAAATATTCCTGCAGTTTCTCATTTGAACCGCACAATCCCAGCAACGCCTGATGGCGCTTACGAGATTTTGCATTTCCACTCTTCAATCGATGAATATCTACACTGGAAAAAAAAAACCACATTGGATCTAGAGTCCAGACTCTTAAAAACATTGACAAGAAAAATGACTCTTCAATCAGATTTACCTAAGCTTAAATCAAAAGGAAATCCGCTCAAATTAAGGGGTTTGGTTCTTGATTTAAGCTTAAATCTGATTGAATCAAGAGTATTTAATCTTGTCGATGTTTTTAAGAGTCTGGACTCTAGATCCAATGTGTTTTTTTTCCAGTGTACGTCACTTCCGGTTATGCACAAGGTACCATTTGATCCGACACAATCTTAGCAACTCCTGATGGCGCTTTCGAAGTTTTGCATTTCCACTCTTCAATCGACGAATACGTCACTTCCGGTTTTTCACAAGGTTACCATTAAATCCGACAACACCGTGACCTTCCTTTTTCCCGGTGGCGTCACCTTACCTGGACGAGCCGCCAGTCGAGCGGCGTGTCAAGCGGGTGCGGTGCAATAAAATTCAGCCTTTTAGGCCCCGCGGATAAACAAACCTTGGTTCTGCCTTACCTTGAGACCGAGCTCAACACGACTATTTAAATCAAAAGGAACTATCCTCATTGTGACATGAGCCCTGCCATGCGAGTATTCCTAAGGGTCTCAGGGCCCACGTTTGACGGAGATAGGTCCCATTGATTTAAAACGTCCAGTCATTAAGCCGAAGCACCTTTTACCTTCCTGGGGTTTTGCCGATACCTGCCGCGTTTCGATTCCATAGGCAGTATTTTCAAAATATGACTCACGTTGTTCTGTCTTCACCCCTGAGCGCTCTTAATCTAACTAGGAAATCTAACGAGTCGCTTTTACTACGAGTCCATTCATGGTTTTCCCCCGACGAGGATGAATGGGAAACGACCGGAAATGTACTGCCGCGCTAAGAAAAAACGTCGTATGTACATCCAGATATGGACGTATTTATGCTAAAAGGGGCCAGAAACGGGTGGAAAAGAAGGAGTGTGCTCGTTAGTTGAGGGTCGTAAGAATGAATAAGACTTTTAAAACTTTTTTGAAAAACTCACGCTTTCACTAATTGATTATTTTTCGGACGCGTTTCGACGGCTACCCGGGCCACCATCATCAGCTGACTGAACTATTTTTCGAAAAATAATCAATTAGTGAAAGCGTGAGTTTTTCAAAAAAGTTTTAAAAGTTTTAATACAGCTTTTAGTGTTTTTCAAAAATTTCGATTATTTTATTAAAAATTTTATTAAAAATGAATAAGAGTTAAAGCGCCAGTGACGTCAGCGGCGACGACGGAGACGACGCACAGTGGATCGAGTCAATAGGAGAGGTCGGACAAAATTTGGAAACTTCAAACGCTTATGACTCCGTTCATACTAAACTTTGAGGTTCTGAAAAGGGTTCAATTGGTTTCCTTGTGAAATTTTCTTGTAAAAGCACTCTTTGGAATGTAAAATCTGACGAAATAATCATCAAAATTTGCAGCTTTAGTAAAAAATGTCATGTCCGACCTTTCTAATTGACTCGATCCACTGAGCGACATGAGCCCTGACCACAACGCTCTTGTCACATGCCCACGGCTCATGAGTTAGCATATTTTGGCGCTTCGGTTCCTCTTGATTTACAAAGTGTAAAATCCCACTTTTCCATTTCACCAAAAGGAATCACGCCCACCTTTACATTGTTTTTTAAGCAGCTGAAACGAGCACACCCCATCTTCCCCACACGTCTGTAGTTCCTTTTTAGCATAAATACGTCCATATTTTCAAATCTCTCACTATGAAACACACTTAATCTAACTAGGAAATCTAACGAGTCGCTTTTACTCACGAGTCCATTCATGGTTTTCCTCCGACGAGGATGAATGGGAAACGACCGGAAATGTCAGTATATGCCACGCTTAGGAAAGACCGTCGTATGAACATCCAGATGTTGCCAAATCTCTCACCATGGAACATTCATTTTCGAGGATGGTTATGAATATTTTTCTTTGCAATTTTCAGATACTGTAGGTTAAATTGGGGCGCTGCGGGTGCAGAAAGGGCATTTCTTGGTTACGGTTTCTCAGAATTTCCGCTAACGTTTTATCCATTATGACAGAATCAAATGTATGAAATTTGTCGTATCTTTTACTCAATTTTCTTTATGATTTTACAATTCTACAAACTCAAAATTTCAGAAAATTTACCAAGTGATTTCCTCTAGAAAGTATAAATTAGCAGTGGTGATTCTGCAATCGCAACCAAGAAAGCCTTTTCTGCACCCATCACATTAATTGCGAATCAAATTCCCTGAAACTGTCGGGAGAAAAATATTCAAAATTTCACCTAAAAATTCTCTTTTCTTCGAGGAGAATTTGGCCTCGTCTGAAGGCTCGTGCGGCGTTCGTCCTCCTAGGCCGTGAGACGCGAAAATCCCAGATTTTCGTTGGGTTTCAACAGTCGTTTTGGCGTCGTCCTTCTTCAGAAAGGCAAGCGATTTATAGCCTTCGAATTAATGTTTTTGCTAAATCCGAATATTTACGATTTGAGTTTGTGGATCTTTCTAGAGCGAATTTATAATCGATCAATTGGTTATTGGTATAATGGACCATTAGACAGGGTATGAAATTCAGCATTCTGATACATGTTTCTCAGCCAAAATTTTACGTAGAATACGTTGCGTACAACGAAAATTACCGAAATCAACTCCTTACGAAGATATTTATTGATTCTTGATGCGTGAATTCAAACCACCCGCTCATGAAAACTCAATGCTCTACGTGATTCACATCGCGCGCTAAACGTTATCATGACAGTCTCTGCGATATAAAAATCTAGCAACCTCAATCTTGACGCTTTGGCTCAGTTATAGCAAATTGCTAATAGTTTGAACAACACATGGTGGGAAATGAACATTGCTCGATTGAGGAGCTTGCTGAAACCGTTGTAGTGGGCGATTTGACTCGCACGTAGAGCTTTGAGTTTCTTGTGAGCGGGCAGTTCAAATTCCTCGTAACCAATGTGAAATAAAAACGTTAATATCTTCGTTAGGAGTTGGTTTCAGTAATTTTCGTTGTGTGAATCTTTTTCTACGTGAAATTCTGATTAAGAAAGATGGATCAGATCGCTTAAATTCATACCCTGTCTAGTGGTCCATTGTAGGTTTTTTAGGAAGTTTTTTCAAATACCCCGAGGAGTCACATCACGCTGTAGGTATGTCAGATCATACTCTTACACAAAATTGGACGGAGTGACACTTTATAATACATATTGTGTATTCAAAGGTTAAACACTTACACAGTGTGAAATATGTTCCTTAGATTTTTGCGAGGTTTCATGATTTAAACTATTAGGAAATTAATATCCACTCTGTACTACGTCGCATTTCGAAAACGAGTTTGGAGAAGTTTTGAATTCCACCAGTCGTAATTTTCTTGCTATTTTTTTCAACCTGTTAGCGAATTTTCAGATTTTCCTTCGTACACTTTTTTAAGCAGCAAGAATTGTTATTTTGCAGAATGTCGTGATTATTTTTTGCTCATCTAAGCGAACTTAAACGAACTTTAGTTAAGAACGCCCTCCAAAAATGTTGTGTAAAGATATCAAAAAGCGTTCTTTTAATAAAATAACGACGGTAAATCTTCCAGACCACGTAACTCAGTTTGTGGCATTGCAGACTTCTTCTCATGCTTTTTACTTTGAATACACAATATATCTCTACACTTAGAATTTTCGAAAATTTCTTTATTTTTATTTTTTATGTTTGTAAAAATCGTGATCATACTGTTTTCTATGTTTGGAGTCAGAAAACAAATCAAAATTTCGACGCGGGGAAATCACCAAAATTTAAATCGTAGACTCTTTTTCTGGCTAAAAGTAGATTAAATAAAACTATTAACTTGTTTTTTTACCCGTCTATCTTTTGTCGGTCTTACATCAGATAAAGTTGTCTTCAAAAGTCTTATTTAAAACGCAAGAATGACTCAAAGTCTGTTCGGAGAAATACAATGATTCCCCTGCACGAATTTTTGTTAAGTTCGGAAGCATAATTAGTCATAATAAATTGCGGCAAGAGGAGTGTTTTGAAATCGTTTGAAAAAAGGGAGGAAAATGTGACTTTACCCTCATTTGTGTCAACATTATGCCGGCTCCTGCATGCATGTAAAGACCCTTCCTTAGGTATTATATAAAATTCGAATTTTCAATGTATTGGCCATCTAAGAATTTTATCGGATGTTGATGATGAATTCTAAATTTATTCGGTGTAAACACATAACCGATTTGATTATACACCATCAGCTTTGAAGTTTGCATAGAAGGGTAGTGTACCTATATCACCACTGATTTGTCATAACCAGCTGGCCCCCGCATTCTGACAAGCCTCACGAAGTACAAATTGAGCGAGAAAAAAAATTGATCAATAAATCACAAGAAAGTGTTGACCAACATTTTGACACGTACCTTTGAAATTTGAGACGAGAGAGAAAGAAGAAAGAAAAACAAAGCGACGAAATAAGTCCGACTCGCACTCGCACCGGGAAGATAATTTCGACACCTAACCGTAAAAAACGCCTCCATCCAACGATCCGGGGCCCGGCCGATCCATTCACAGGGGTTTAATAACAATTCACAAACAAGTTAAAATGAAATCTTTGCACCCGTTGCCGAGGAGGAGAAAGGGAATTAATAAGCACGCAAGTGTCAAGAATTTATCTGGATGATCATATTTCACACCACTTTGTTTGGACTCGCCGCGAAAGAGCCAACACGATCGATCGTCGCACTTGATAGCACCTCGTTCCTGGCTCTGGTTTCCGACTGATTTTCTTTCTCCTTTCTTTTGCGTCCGTTCCTGTTTTCCTGCTGGACAGCGCCCGGCGAGGCGCGGAGGCTTCGTCGCCTCCCATTGGCTCCGGCCGTGGGAGGGTGTCGGCCTGTTGGTCAAACAGCGAGGAGGTCGCCCAGCGGCCCGTGAGACCTTCGTCTCGTCATTGGAGAGACCGGTCTGGGCCTCGCGCCATCTCGAATGTAGGCGCCTCCCTGATCGTTAAGCTCTGCAGCTTTCGAGTCACGTAGCTGTGGGCCAATTGGACGTATTTCTGCCAAACAGAACTATGTGCACCATGACGTGAGCCCTACTATTAATATTTTCTTATGGGTCTCAGGGCTCATGTCTTAATGCACATAAATCCGTTTGGCAGGGGTACGTTCAAATTGAGGAGCACGAATATCGATGCGTTGTTTTGGCATTTTCGCCCGTGGATTACGGTGAAACTACCAGGCCACGTATCTTGTTTGCGGTGTTTAAAAATCTCCGCTCTTGTTTTATTTTTTCGAAAGTGGACAAATCAATATCATTCCTTGAAGTTTTCGCGGAATTTTCTTCGCACTGAAAAGAAAAATCACGGAAGTTTTCATGAATCAACATTGAGTTGTTTCCAATTTAAAAAATGTAGTAAGAGAGGAAGTCTGCAACGCCGCAAGCTAAGATACGTGATCTGGTAGTTCCACCGTCGTTATTTCATCCAAAGCGAACGCCTTTTGATACTTTTACATGGAATGTTTGGAGGCTGATCTTCTAGGATGAGCAAAAAATCACAACATTCATGCAAAATAAGATTCTTGCTGCTTAAGAAAGTACAGCATGACAGAAAATCTGAAAGGTCGCTAACAGGCTGAAAAAAAATAGCGAGAAAATTACGGCTGGTTGAATTCAAAACTACTCCCAACTCATTTCCGAAATGCGACTTAGTGCGTTTCTATTTAACTCGGTCTATACTCAAACTGAACCATTGAGTCAGAGACTTAAACGAGCGGTTCGAAAAGATGGCGAAAATTTACTGCAGGTTATTGAATTCGAAACCACTCCCAACTCGTTTTTTTCCCCCGAAATCCAACTTGATGCGTCTTAGTTAAACTCGGTTCATACTCAAACTGAACCATTTAGTCAGAGACTTAAACGAGCGGTTAGAAAAAATAGCTGATTTACAGGTATGTTGAATTTAAAACCACTCCCAACTAATTTTCCAGAATTTTGAAGGAGGCTCGATTTCTACAATTGAGAGGCTTTGAGGACAGGGCGCATAAGTGCAGTTTTTGCAATTTCAAGAAATACGTGTTTAAAGTTTCAAAATTACATGCATGGAGCCTCATGGCGGAAAGGAAGTTTAAACTCACTTTTTGATACTAAAGTTGGATTTCAGTTGTGAATTTTTCACAGAACATACTTTCAAACTAGTTCTAGTTGAGTTCGTGAATATCTCAATTTTTTTTCAAAAACTGCACTTATGCGCTTTGTCTTCCAAGCCCCTCGATTACCTACTTCGGCCGTCACTGGTCTCTTTGGTAAACAGCAGCCTGAATCATCTTGAATCTTGCTAGGAGAGCCGTGACTCCAAAATAATATTTCGTCTCCGTTCCCACCGGCGCGGTCGAGCTGTAGAAAAAAATCTCAGCGCTTCGCAGTATACTACCGTGCTAAGGAAGAGCGCCGTATGAGCCCTCAGACGTTGCCATATTTCCTTCGAGAAAAACCGAATTTACTGATAAAATTGTGAATATTTTTCCTCAAAATTTTCAGTCAATTTTGTTCACGATTTAATCTAAAATATCTGAAAATTTCGAGAAAATATATGCATAGATTTCCTCAAAAATATACATGTTTTATTCGGGAAATTTGGCAACTCTCGAATGTTCGTACGGCGTTTTTCCTTAGCATGGCAGAGTGAGGATCTTGCCTTGCTTTACAACGCGCGAAGCTTGAAACTTCGATCCGACGTTTCCGAGTCGACGGGAATTCACTAGAAACTCATAACCTCAAAATCTGAATTGGACGTATTTCTATCAAACGGAACTATGTGCATTATGACGTGAGCCCTGTTATGCATGCATTCTTATGGGTCTCAGGGCTCATGTCTTAATGCACATTGTTCCGTTTGACAGATATACGTCCAATTGAGGCGAGTTCTCGTCCGGCGACGTATAGCAACGGCGCTGAAGTTGGAGCCGGGGCCACGAAGAAGGTTCTTGGAAGAGGACGAGCACGGACTCGACGGCTCCGCGGAGAAATCGGGCGCAATGTTGATTTAAGTAATTAACACATCGCCCATGGTGGCGTCACGTGATCATTATATATACGGTATATACCCACAACACACTCACTTATTGTTTTATTGCTCGCGGCCGGCCGTGCGCGGTTCTTCGGCAGTCCACTCTCGGACTCGGGAGGATAACCCTCAAGACGGAAACGGCTGCAAAGCGTCATCCAAGACGAAAGAACGTAACTCGATTTCAATTATGCCAAATTTACCTATGCGCTTATTGCATTTTTACCTCGAGAGTCTAGATCATTTCTGACTGAAAGTTTCACCGATTTTTCTTTTGATCTCCTTCAAAAATCAGAAAAAATTTGGAAGAAAATTTTATGGATACATCCTCATAAAAAATTAAATTCATTAATTCAATTTTGCAACCTAGGAATAGAGTTACGTTTCTTCGTGTGGAAAACGACGAATAGGCGGAAATGGCTGCATAAAGCGTCATCCAAGACGAAAGAACGTAATTGCATTTCATTGTTGCGAAAATTCCGATTCCAAGTTGCACTTTTGCTGTGGAAACCTGTTTGGCATTTCTGACCAATAACTTTACCGATTTTTCCTCTGATTAAAATTGTGTAGGTACGCAAAAACTAGTAAAATTTTGAACAGATTTTGCGTACAAATTGTCACCTTCCGGCCGAAGTATCACAAGCGCCATGCGACGTTTAAAGATTTCCGCCGGCATTTCATTTTTTTATAGAAAATTGGAATTTTTTTACAGAAAATTGTTGGTTGAATCTGTTTGAAAATTTCACTGAATTTAAGCGGCAGTACAAGGAAAATTCAGTGAAATTCTCGGACAGCTTCGTTGAGCAATTTTTCTGTATAAAAATAAAATGGCGGCGGAAATTTTTAAACGTCGCATGGCGCTCGTGATACTTTGGCCGGAAGGTGACGACTGACGATACATCGATGGCCGAAGTGCGAAACCACGTATCTCTGTTTGCGACGTCGCAGATTTTCTGTCAATTTTTACATTTTCTTCGGCAAACTGATCAACGTAATTTTTTAAAAACTTCCTTGATTTTTCATTTACGTCAGCAAATTATTCCACGTAAATTTCAAGCCTATAAGGTCGGCTTGTTTCCCTTCAAAAAAACAGGACATGGTCTAGAAATTTTGAGGCACCGCAATGGAGATACGTGGTTCCGCACTTTGGCCATCGATGCTCTCGAGCTTTAATCCTCTGGGTCAATTTTGCAACGGTTTAATGGAGTTACGTTCTTTCATCAAAGGAACGATGAACCTGGTGCTCGCTGCAGTTCACGATCCGGAATATCGTGTCCGTAAAAATATGACACTCTAAAGAATGATTCCTTATCTCCTATGAAAAGTGCACTTTGGATCTTTGAATTACAGGAGGTCTGTGTTGCCACCTATGCCAGGCCGGATACTCCATGGTGGAGCCCAGCAACCATGTGTCCAGCTTTGCCACGTTGCAAACTTTTCGTCTTGCAGAATTGAAGAAAAATGTTAGTAGTCCTTAGATTCCTGATTTTATATGATTTCCAGGAATTTAATACTTAACAAGTACTAGATTTTTTCAATTGCGGTGGTCGCTCATATGGTTGCGTTTACTATAGCCTCGTGATGAGCACTTTCAAAAATCTAGTACTGATGGCTATTTGATTATTCTCGGTGTAATGAGGAATCTAGTAACCATTACCATCATTTTTTACCCACGCACATTTTTGATCATTAGATAAAATGTGAAAGCAATACCTTTAGCATGTCCGTAACTTCCCTCGGAAAGTTAGTGGAAAAATATTATTTCATTTTCTTTTAAAACATGAAGTAGGAGTGGAAATAATACACCGCCATCGAAGCGCGTCTTATATTTGCACTGATTCCTATCTCGGTCAATTGCGTGTTCATTTTTTTGGGATATTTTTTTTAAATTTTAGCTTTTGTTCCAGTTTAAAATGGGCGTGTAACTGGCCCGAAACGTCCTTGTTGTGTTTAGACTCGGATTTTTAGCCTTTCGTTGTTTATTTTATATTTATAGTATCTCATATTTGGACCGCGTTAAACAGAAAGGAACCAAGCCACATCAGCTATTGCCGGATTTAACAGGGAAATTTGATTTTTTACAGGAGAAGGTTTGCGCGGATTCCCTTGAAAATTGTAAGGAATTTGCTTTGTATTATGGAGGAAATTCATCGAAATTTTCACAAAAATCCGCTCTACCGTTTTCATGTTAAAAATTAAATTGCCCGATTAAATTTGGCAATAGCTGATGTGGCTTGGTTCCTTTCTGTTTAACTCGGTCCATTTATCTCTTGCTCATTTGCAGGGAATACTTGATATTGACTAAGCCTGTGAATCCTCAAGAAGTCGATGCCATAACGACAAAAAGAAGAAATGAGGGGCTTGGAGGACAAGGCGCGTAAGTGATGTTTTTGCTATTTCGAAAAATACACGTGTGTGAAGTTTCGAAATTACATGGATATATGGTGGAAAGAAAGCTCAAACTAACTTTTTAATGCTTAAAAATTGGATTTGGGAGCGAATTTTCGACAGAATCTACATTAAGCTTTGTTTTACTTGAAATCATTAATACCTCAGTTTTTTTTTTTTTAATAAAAAACTGCACTCCATGTTCTCCAAGCTCCTCAAATGACCATTGGCAAATCAATTTGATCACCGGAACCGCGATAGCCTGGAACCCAAATTAAATGACAGACAAAATGAAAACCTACAAAATTTAGCACGATCTGGAGACTCAGCGACCATTGAAAATTCAACAGCACACTCGTGATATCCCAAACGGAACCTGAGACGCCAAGGGCACAAAAATGCTTTGAAGGGCTTAAGTGCGCGCTCAAAGCGCGTATAGATCTTTTTAATTTTTTTATTGCTTTGAGCTGTAACCTGGAACGTAGCTACGCTGCGCAAGCAAGCATCTTTGCTTACTTGTCACGTAGTGCGTTACTCTCTACGTATATTATAATGGTTTTCAATTATTTTGTGAAGTTTTGCAGGCAGTTTGCAAACCCCGGTATGCAGTCATTCATAAAATCTTCGGCCTCCATATTCCATCAGAGTGCGTCTGTGGAGCTCAAACTTAAGTACGTTAAGGAGTGAGGGTCATATTCAATGGCCAAACTTTTAAGTTTATAAAGGTATGCACTGACTTTCAAGACTATAAAACTTAGTGAAAAAAGCTGAATGAGAGTTTTAGCGTGTTTCAGACTTGCTATTTGAAGTTTTGAAAATACGTACCAGATTCAATCGTCGCGACACAGTCCTGTAAAGTGATTCGACGTGGCAATGCTTCCCTGGTAAAAATTGGCGATAGGAGCTGCGTTTCAAAATACCATAGGAGTTCTTATGGCCGACTAAAGAAGGCTATATAGAAAATCATATAGCTGGCTGTAGAAAGTGGAGCAAATCAAATAGCCGGGCTATACGAAGCTATAAAAAAGTATACAGTCGGGCTATAGTTTCTATCGCCGGGCTTTACACTTTATCGCCATTGGCTATTAAAAGGCTATAAGAAATTGTGTAGAAATTCGTGTGCTTTGGAAATCATTAAGTTTTTTACGGAACTACCTTAATATTTACAAAACACACATTATATTTTCCTTTAAAACACATTTTTTTTCATCAATTAAAATGAGAATAATCCATACAGAGTGTGCAAACATTTCAGAATCATGAGTTGAAAAACGCTGACTCCGCGAGATTAAATATTAGAGCCTAACACAAAGCGGAGCGGCGACGCACTGGCGCCTACAAACCTAACAGGGATACTTCACGCATTGCGCAATGCGTGAAGTATCCCTGTTAGGTTTGTAGGCGCCAATGCGCGTTTCGCGCTCTCTGCCCGCCCGCCGCGCCGCAGCGTGCCACGGCGTCTGAAGCAACTATTTCACACCAGAGGTATTGCACAGTATCATAAGAAATTGAAGGCGCTCCAACATACAGGGCCGGATCTACGTTTCACGTAGGGGGGTGCAAACCCAGATTTTGGCGCCCCCCACGCCGGGGGGTCTGGGGGGTATGGAATACCCCCCAGGAAGGCGGGGGGTTCGGGGGTCCCCCCCAGAAAATTTTTGAAAATTACAGCGTACCAGAAGGCCGTTTTCCGTAGTTTTTAGCGAAAAATTGATTTTTTTAAGTTTGATTTTTGAGGTCTCAAAGAGCGGTATACGCGCATGTAAAAATACTTGAATACATTCTTTGTGTGTGCTTTCTATAAAGCACTGACAGATACGTACTTACACTTCACATTTTATGAATGAATATTGGGTGTACCAAAGGGTAGGTTGAAGCTCCAGCGAATGAAGGAGGTAAGTATAAGTAACATTTTTGTGATTTTTAGAAAGACGATTTTAATGTTGAAAAGTTGGGGGTTGAAAAACGTGGGGTCTTGCAGCAAAAAAAAATTATTTAAAATGGTATTTTGAGATGAGATTTGTTCAAAATCACCGCTACAGGTATTTTGATTTTTCAGTAATCTCATTTACTCCCTTCATTCACTGGAAGCTTTTTCAACTGTGAAATTGTATCGTATAGGGAATGGCTTTTTTGAGGGTTAGTTGTTAAACAGAGTACCACAAAAACAAGAGAAAGAAAAGGATAAGTAGGTTTTAATCAATCCCATTAGTGGAACGTGCCAATAACATGTTTTAAAATTGTACTTTTCGTGCCTTCCCTGGTAAAAATTGGCAGTAGAATGTGTGTTCCAAAATACTATAGACCTAAAGCCGGCTGTACAATTTCTTATAGCCTTTTATAGCCGATGGCGATTAAGCAACAGCCAGACGATAAAGTTTATGCTAAACGTTACTAAATACGGATACTATAGGACTTAGTTAGTTTTTGGACTACCGCTCTCTTTTTGTGCCGTAGTATCTTGATTTATTTTGCGAGGAAAGCTTCGTACTTTTGAAGGATGCCCGTCGTTCTTAATATGTTGGAGAACCTTCAATTTCCTGTGATACTGGGCAATACCTCTGGTGTGAAATAGTTGCTTCAGACGCCGTGGCACGCTGCGGCGCGGCGGGTGGGCAGAGAGCGCAAAACGCGCATTGGCGCCTACAAACCTAACAGGGATACCTCACGCATTGCGCAATGCGTGAAATATCCCTATTAGGTTTGTAGTCGCCAGTGCGTCGCCGCCGCTCCGCTTTGTGTTAGGCTCTAATATTTAATCTGGCGGAGTCAGCGTTTTTCAACTCATGATTTTGAAATGTTTGCACACTCTGTATGGACTATTCTCATTTTAATTGATGAAAAAAAAAATATGTTTTAAAGGAAATATAATATGTATGTGTTTTGTAAATATAAAGGTACTTCCGTATCAAACTTAATGATTTCCAAAGCACACGAATTTCTACACAATTTCTTGTAGCCTTTTATAATCGATGGCGAAGAAGCAACAGCCAGGCGATAAAGTGTAAAGCCCTGTGATAGGAACTATAGCCCGATTAGGTGGGGATTCGGCCGGTCGGATTTTTCGTGGGGATTCGGCCGGTTTCTGATTTATTATTCAGAGTATGGAAAGTTTGGCAAAAATGCACAGAACGAACATGAATGAAACGTGGTATAAAAGAAATCAGCTATTTAACGTAGTGTACTTACATACCAGAAGTTTACAGTCCATTTACAGTTGATAGCCGGTCCAAACATTTCTTAAGGTCCTTGTGCTCGATATATTGCAGCAAAATGTTCGTGATGCGATCATTTAGGTCCGCATATTTTTTACTCCTTTTCTTCAGCGGCATCCCGACGTTAATCCAAACATCCCGAAGGAGATGTGGAATTGCTCCTCTGTTCGTGACCGTACAAATAATTTGGTGGAAGGCTGGAACTCCCAGTTGAACAAACTCGTTAACAAGAAACAACCAAATTTTCATGTGTTGTTATAAACTTAAAAGAAGATGCCACTCGATCTTTACTAGAAGTCCAGGAAATAAACGTCGGGATGCCGCTGAAGAAAAGGAGTAAAAAATATATGGACCTAAATGATCGCATCACGAACATTTTGCTACAATATATCGAGCACAAGGACCTTAAGAAATGTTTGGACCGGCTATCAACTGTAAATGGACTGTAAATTTCAGATATGTAAGTACACTACGTTAAATAGCTCATTTCTTTTATACCACGTATCATTCATGTTTGTTCAGTGCATTGTTGCCAAACTTTCCATACTCTGAATAATAAATCGGAAACCGGCCGAATCCCCACGAAAAATCCGACCGGCCGATCCCCACCGGCCGAATCCCCACGAAAAATCCGACCGGCCGAATCCCCACGCGACCTATAGCCCAACTGTATACTTTTTTATAGCTTCGTATTGCCCGGCTATATGATTTGCTCCGCTTTCTACAGCCAGCTATATAATTTTCAATAGCCTTCTCTAGTCGGCTATAAGAACTCCTATGGTATTTTGAAACGCAGCTCCTATCGCCAATTTTTACCAGGGTTTTTTTCTGAAAAAATGTCAATTAAGGAATCAAAATTAACCGTGTAGGCAACCACACTTTCGATTGACAGAATGGCCAGATTTGTCAATCTTTCCCGCGACATGGTCGACCGCAAATAATTTTTGATGAGCTTTAACTTACTAAAACTGCGTTCACAGCTAGCGGAGGTTGTCGGCAAAGTGCAATACATACGCAAAGCGATCGCGACATTTGGGAACGTATCTTTCTGGTCATTTTTCGCAATTAAATTCAGAAGGTTAAGAGGGCTTAATTTTTGAAGATTGCCAGAGAGCTCTCTGGCTTGTACCCGAAAGACTTCTGTTTCCTCGACAAATTCATAGGGATCTACGTCCATCGCGTACTTCATGGCGAAATCTTTCGCATGCTTTTTAAATCGTCATCATTCAACTTATTCATCTCTTCGCCGTTTAAAAAGCCCTTTTCCCAAAAATAGATTCAATTTTCCCGTCAATCTTACACGAAAGAAATTCTAAAATTGTAAACGCTGGAATCTTGCAATAGGTTAGTTCTGCTGGTCACAGAATCATGCTCCTTAGAAGATATGAAAACTGACAAATTTCGCCCCTTTTTTCTATAATGTTATTCCTGTTTCGGAACCTACATCTTTTCTTCCTCTCCCTCCCCCCTCCCCTCCCTCTCTCACTCTCTCCAAAAAAAGTCATTGCCATTTTGGCGCCCCCCCCCCCCCCTAAAGTAGCGCCTCGTCTTCTTTCATAGTTTAAGTTTACAGTCATCACTCATTGTTATTTTAATTTCGTTCTTTCCTTAAATCTAGCGCCTTTTTCACCCCCGAGTTAGCCTCGTTAACCCATCGGAATTCATTTAACGATTCCGTGTGCATTAAAAATATTGGAATTTTCAATCCATACCTTTAATCTTGACGCCTTATGCTCAGTGCTGACTTTGACTTCAGCTTTCAGGTGCTCTTCAGAAGATATGAAAACTGACAAATTTCGTCCCTTTTTTCTAATGTTATTCCTGTTTCGAGCTTTGTGGCGATTAGGCGTGGTAAAGCGCCAAAGATCGCTATAAAAGCGACTCATATGTATGTATTCCTGTTTCGATGTTCGTAACCTCCCTCTCCTCTTCCCCCCTTCTCACCCTCCCTCCCTCTCACCTCCTTTCTAAAAAAAAGTCATTGCCATTTTGGCGCCCCCCCTGAAGTGGCGCCCGGGGCACGTGCACCCACTTGCCCCCCCCTAGATCCGGCCCTGCCAACATATTAAGAATGACAGGCATCCTTCAAAAGTACGGAGCTTTCCTCGCAAAATATATCAAGATACTACGGCACAAAAAGAGAGCGGTAGTCCAAAAACTCACTAAGTCCTAGTATCCGTATTTAGTAACGTTTAGCATAAACTTTATCGTCTGGCTGTTGCTTAATCGCCATCGGCTATAAAAGGCTATGAGAAATTGTACAGCCGGCGGAGCTATTGGAAATCTTACAGCCGGCTTTAGGTCTATGGTATTTGGAACACAGATTCTACTGCCAATTTTTACCAGGGTTAATGAGCCTTAACATATTTTCTTATTATTTCGAAGTCAATATTTAAAAACTACCACTGTTCATATTTATATTTGCAAGATTCTTCTGCAAATTTAAAGCTGTATCGGACGAATGAAGTAAGTTAAACGAAAAATTGAATATATTCTTTGAATAGGGGGAAAATGTGTATTGGAAAGCTGCTACACAAAATATTTTAAAAAAAATTGAATTTTACATTGACCCGGAAGACAAATAGAAAAGACATGAAGGGGAAAACTATTAAAAATCGTCCAGAAACTTTAATGAGTGACCCCTGAAAATAATGCACAGGATTTGTATAGCTGCATAAACACAATGATCAAAAGGTTAACGCTCCCTCTGAAGATCTCGAAAAAAGACTTAGTTCGTCGTCTTTCGGACGAAGGAACGTAGTTCCATTCCAAGCTTGCCAAATTGACTCAAAAAATTAATTTATTTTACAAAAATGTACATGTGCAATTTTCATCCAAATTTTTTTTATTTTAATTAAATCTGAGAAAAAATCGGTGAGACTTTTAGTTGGGAATGCCCAGTAATTTTCCTAGTTAAAAAAAAAAATTACGAGGAGAAATTTGGCAACATTGAAATGGAGTTACGTTCGTTCGTGAGGGAAACGACGGTTTCTCGTATGCTGTATATTGTCGTCATAAGTTTGGCAGATTCTCGACAAATAGTGACTTAATACATACATATATATTTCATAAAAGAATGAAGTATTTTAACGATTTAGGTGTGTCCAGTGTTATGACGCGATGACGTGCCAATCGCGTTTGAGACAGCAGGAGGCTCCGATAATAGCACCTCACGTGTATGGCCTAGAAAATAACCCGCGAACCTCGAGCCTTTCGTTTTGATTTTGACAAATAGTATCAGCAGAAATACCTATAGAGCATGGAAAAATTGGTGCATTCCATTATCATTACCGATTACGATTAGGTATACAAGTCAACAAATCGCTGTTACAATATTTACTTCCTCTCCTCATCCGCCGCGCTAAGACTAGAACAACCCGTTACTTCGATATGGTTTACACTTACAGGAACTAGGTCAATGATACGGATGCAAAATGTAAATAAAGCGAGGAATCAATGATGGGAAAACTTTAATACTTGTCCTCTGTGAAATATGTATCGGACTTATGCCTCAAGTCTGTTGCAGCTGATCGTATAACCAAACTCCCTTTCTGCTAATTGACGGTTGCTGGCATATTTTAGAGGGCCCGAAGGTTCTATATGAAAGTATTCATGGCCGGATTCACCTACGTGCCGCCCATAGGCCGCCTGTATTTTGCCGCCCCCTTCTTATTCGTTTTGAAACTCGATAAAAACCATCAAATGAACGTGTCAGCGGGGGAGGGGTGCATAAGACGCATTTACTCGTGTTGAACACATTGTTTGGGAAAGCCCTGTCAACACTACTAGCAAAAGTTCACGGAACTTTGCGCGAAAGTTAAGTTCCGTAAACCTATCTCTGTGTGGACAAGGCCTTCCATTCATAAGAAATGAACGAAAAAATTATGAAAGAACAAACATAAATGTAGATCAATGATTTTAACTTCCGCCGCCGCGCCGGGCAGACCGCACCGTGTTTAGCGCAATACGTGAAGTATTCCGACAGTCTTGTAGGCGCTATGCGTTTCACGCTGACCGCACTGTGTTTGGCGCAATGCGTGAAGTATTCACGCAGTCTTGTAGGCGCTATCCGTTTCACGCTGACCGCAATGACCGCACTGTTTGATGCAATGCGTGAAGTATTCGTGCAGTCTTGTAGGCGCTAATATGTGTTACATGCCGATCGCCGCGCCGAGGGCTTCTCCTTTTCATCTCAAGTCCTAATAATAATTTCTCTTTAAGTCGCGCCGTTCCAGGCCAAATTGCGTGTTTGGTATCTCTCTTAACTCGACTCTTTAAAGGTACTGTCTCTTGTATCACTAAGAGACGACAAAATTAGAAATTACTATACTCTTTTAACCTACTTGTCCATAGGTATACGGCGAGAAATAATGTGACAGTTTTATTGAGTAATTGTCTTTTTTCTCTGACTTTCAAACATTTCGATTGTGAAAAAGATTGTAGCATATTACCCAGTGAATTTCTGTTTGAAAGAGGTTGTTCCAAAAACGCCGATTTTGGCCCCCCCCCCCTGGATTTGGCCCAAACTTTGCTCAGATGTTGTACTAAGTGTCCCCGATGCTTGGGCAAAATTTCAGCCCCCTCGGATAATTAGGGGGGAGGGGGCAGGGGGGCAAAGTTGCAATTTTTTTAAAACTTTAAAAATCGATATCTCGCGAACGGTTTGAGTGTAAGTGTTGCGGTTTGCGCTAAAAAACGTCAAAAAATATTCTCTACAAGAATATTAATGCTGTTTGCAAGGTTGCGTAATTTATCGCGGTCATAAATCGATTTTTTCGATTTTGAAGGTTCGACTTTTTTTCGTTTTTCGTCTCTCCTCTCTTTGGAATCGTTGCTACGTGAATAAAAACCTGTTGAGGTGATTTTCCATGAAATTCTGCATCTACCACACTTTGTTTGATCTTGGGGAAACGATTCGTTCGTGAGTTATAGCGATTTTTCTGCGCGTTATCGGTTACGCGCGGGCGGCTTATCGGCGGCGCTCCATCCCGCGCGGGCAAGGCAGAGGTTGTTTCACCCCTAGGGCCTTATATTCATGCTGTAGGCTGTAATTATCGATATTTTCTCCTCCCCCCACCCTTCCCCTGCAATAAATATTTGTTTAATACTTCGTTATACAGGGTATCCCAGACCACCCGTAACAGGTCTTTTTCTCGGTTGGTTTAGGTAGTACGAAGTGGGAGGCCGCGGAATTGAATAGGGAATTGACCCCAAGGAATCCGAATTTCACGGTCCCGAAACCCCCCATGCCCCCCTTGTGAGGTGAAGAAGGGGTCTCGATCCCCAAAGTCGGGAGACATTGTGCCTCCCCCTTTTACCCCCCGAGGGTGGCTAGGGGGGCATCGGGACCATGAAATTCGGATTCCTTGGGGTCAATTCCCTATTCAATTCCGCGGCCCCCCACTTCGTACTACCTAAACCAACCGAGAAAAAGACCTGTTACGGGTGGTCTGGGATACCCTGTATAACGAAGTATTAAACAAATATTTATTGCAGGGGAAGGGTGGGGGGAGGAGAAAATATCGATAATTACAGCCTACAGCATGAATATAAGGCCCTAGGGGTGAAACAACCTCTGCCTTGCCCGCGCGGGATGGAGCGCCGCCGATAAGCCGCCCGCGCGTAACCGATAACGCGCAGAAAAATCGCTATAACTCACGAACGAATCGTTTCCCCAAGATCAAACAAAGTGTGGTAGATGCAGAATTTCATGGAAAATCACCTCAACAGGTTTTTATTCACGTAGCAACGATTCCAAAGAGAGGAGAGACGAAAAACGAAAAAAAGTCGAACCTTCAAAATCGAAAAAATCGATTTATGACCGCGATAAATTACGCAACCTTGCAAACAGCATTAATATTCTTGTAGAGAATATTTTTTGACGTTTTTTAGCGCAAACCGCAACACTTACACTCAAACCGTTCGCGAGATATCGATTTTTAAAGTTTTAAAAAAATTGCAACTTTGCCCCCCTGCCCCCTCCCCCCTAATTATCCGAGGGGGCTGAAATTTTGCCCAAGCATCGGGGACACTTAGTACAACATCTGAGCAAAGTTTGGGCCAAATCCGGGGGGGGCCAAAATCGCGTATTTGGAACAACCTCTTTGAGATTCACACTTACTAAGTAGTTCTTTTAAATTTATTTAACTATTTTTTCGAAAAAAAACTAGGTATTATAAAAAAAATGGATATTATCAAAAACTCTTGTTTAAATTGCGAAACAATTTTTGTTAAATTGCGAGGAAGATGTTCATAAATTTCTCCAAAAATTCAAGTTGTATCAAAGGAAATTTTACAATGTCTGGAAGCTCATTCTGGCGTTCCTCCTAAGCACGATCGGTATATGACTTTCGAACAACAAACTTTCTTTAGAATCCTGCCGTGCTATGCAAGAACGCCGTATGAACATTCGAGATTTGCCAAATTTCTCCGAAAAAAAACACGTGCTTGCGAGGAAAATTTTGCATAGTTTTACTTGAATTTTCAGTTATCTTAGATTAAACCGCGAACAAAATTGTCTGAAAACTTGAAAAAAAAATATTCACAATTTTCCTGGTGAATGTGACTTATATTGAAGGAAATATGGCAACATTTTAAGGATCTCACGGCGTTTTTCCTCAGCACGACAGAATTGGCGCGTGGTTTACAGCTGACATTTTTGCAGGAATAATCAGCATACTCCAAGAGAGTTGGGGATGTCTTTACGGTCAGCTTTCCAGCTATATCCTTTCCCTGCAGGCACCGGGACCTGCTTCCCTTTGCAATCCAACATGTGGTACGCTCTCACGCAAGTTATCCCTATTATCTCTCGAATTTGATCCTGATATCGAGGGGAAGGCATATTGTAGCATGGCACATTACCAGGGACGTAGAACTCAACAGGGGCGGGGGCTTTAGGAAGCGCGACTTTCACGGTTGCATTGAAACCTCCTGCAGCACCGTCAACAGTCTCTGAAACAAATGAACATTATAAATATGAGAGTTAGGAAAATGTGATACCTGATGCCTACCAAAGCAGCAGAGAGCATCGAAAATCTTGAGATGCAATTTGATCGCGTTAGGCAGGAAGGAATCAAGCTACACATCGGCTTTTGCCAAATTTAATTGGACAATTTAATTTTTTACAAGGGAACATTTGTGCAAGTTTCAGTGAAATTTCTGCATAGCGCGAAGCAAATCCTTTAAAATTTTCTTAGGAATCTGCACAAATGTGCTCTCGTAAAAAAAAAAAAAATTGTCAACTCAGATTTGGCAATATCTAATATATGGCTTGGTTCCTTCCTGCTAAACGCAGTCCAATTGCAATTGAATGCAATTAGGTCGCAACTTTTTGTGTGCAAATGTTCTCTTGTAAAAAATTAAAGTGTCTACTTAAATTTGGCAATAGCTAATATGGCTTGGTTCCTTCCTGCTGAACGCAGTCCAATTGCAATTGAATGCAATTAGGTTGCAATTTTTTGTGTGCAAATGTTCTATCGTAAAAAATTAAAGTGTCTGCTTAAATTTGGCAATAGTGAATATGGCCTGGTTCCTTCCTGTTAAACGCAGCCCAATTGCAATCGAGAGCAATTAATTAGGTTGCAATTTTTTGCCATGAAATTACAATAATTTTAACTCATTTGGTCAATGAAGGCCAATTTTAAACGATCACTAGAATGGGTTTCACGTCCTAAAAGGATGAGCAATTAGCTATGTAGAGAAAAAATCATATTATTTCAATTTTATTGCAAAAAGATTTCAATAAGAGTAGCTCCTTCCATTTGCATATAGGCAACATGTACCACACCTCGATGTAGCTTCATCCTTTCATCATGCAATTGCAATATTTGTTGCAGCCTGTGTTACTTGGTTAGGAGAGAAGTATACATAAGAGGAAAGTTGTAAGAAGGCAAAGAAGTAAGCGCCCGGGGCGGGAGCTTATTTCGCATTGCAACGTTGCAAAGTTCTTTAAGAACGGTTGCAAATTTTATTTCGAAATTTTTAGGTATCATACAACGGAATCAGGCAAAATGTGCAACAAGACAGTAAATATAAAAAATGAGATTACTATTCTACAGCACAGAGAGGATAATTTTGCGTCAGTGGGCGCTAAGAACATCCAAAATTTTCAAAAATTGACCATCTGGCCGCAATTTAAAGTTTACGGACGAAAAACGAGGAACATTATCAAGTCCATCGGCACTGATGCCTGCTTTAGAAACAGTTCATTCCTAGTCTAAAACATCATTAACGATGCGAGTTATGGCTTGAAACTTTGACCTAATGTGGTGTTCTTCAGAGGATCAGATAGTGTTCATCGTCGAAAACTGAAAATCGATATCTCTGACTTCAAACTGGGGTTTTTCCATATTGGACGGTTTGAGTTTCCACCATGAGGCACGTCTCGTCTCCCTCACAGACTTTTTTAAGACGAATATGTGAGTGCAGTAAATTTGACATTAACTAACTTTCATTTAAATGCATTGTGATAATAGATACTTAAGACATTAAGATAAGCGGTCTTTTTAAAACTATTAGTACTGAGGCTCATTTGCCCATCACATGTTTGTAATGTACTCACGGATAAAAGCATTTAATACGGCTGCAAAAGCAAATAATTTCAGCATCATGTTCTCCACTTCACTGTCATATAAAACCACTGAGACGAGAAACGGACGACTATTGAATGACTTCGTCTGTCAGAGAAAAAAAAATTGTCATAAGCACCATACGTAACAAAACTGAGTGTGTCTGGAATTATTCCGCCTAGGCAGAAGACGAGAGAAGAATGCAGTTTTGCATTTGAAATTAAATAATTCGGATGATCCATTCACGGTAAACATTTTGACACAATATTCCGAGTCCGCAAACATAACAAAATCTACGGCAGCTGTTTCAATTGCGGCATGGTTCAGAATGCTCTTAACTTCTGTATCGAACTTGTGGTAAGTAAATCTGCTGGTGAAGCACTCAAATTTGAGTAACTCAAGATTAACCCGCTGTACGGATGCGATCTTCGTTAAAAATTTTGGAGTCAATAGTTCTGAATAAGGGAGGATTAAACCCGTGAATAGGTCCTCTAAGCTCAGATTATTGAAAAGAATACCGAGTATAATAATCCAACTTGCCTTGTGGCAATGGTCCGTGAAAAACTTGTATTAAAAAACTCGTACCGATAAGAAACTTGTGAATTCCACTGACCTGTAAAAAACTGTGAGAGATGAGGCCATTGTCGATTCTTGGAAGTTGGCAACACTGCAGTTTTTCCTCCATTTAAGGGTATGTAAAAAAATCGATTCGGAGTGATGCAGCTTGCCTCATCTAAAATCGATATTTTTAATGGATTTAAATGTAGAAAAAACAGTGTCGCCAACTTGCAAAATTGCCACTGCGGATGAGGCTTGAGGTTCTCCTCACTTCTCATGCGTTATGAAAGCAGTTACCCATTTTCATTGAACTTTCTACCTGCCTATCGGAGAGCAGAGCAAATGAAATTAAGGAACAATCCAAATCGACTGCTAGAGATTTTATATTTGAGACTATGAGCTCGGAATGAGGCTGTAAGAATTGAAAGGGTTAGAGGTTCGGCTAATTAAAGTTGAGTTAAAGAAGATGTAGTGGTGGGGTTGTAAACGTGGATTGGGCCAGTAGTAGGAGGAGCAGGAGACTGGAGTGGTAGCTGGTGACTCATAAAAGGAACTACCGCGAAATTACTGCCGTCGATGCCAAGTGGTGGCAACATAGTTCCTGCGTTACTTTTAGAAACTATGCGAAAAGGATATTTTTTTTCTGCAAGTGGCAACTACTAGCTTTGTGTTGTTGCCACATAGGACATAATATTTTTGCTTGTAGTATTCGGTGTGGAAACTTGGAGGAGCTAAGGCTCTCGATTTCGGTCGGTATTTCAGAATGCCCGCCTTCTCAAGTAGCATTTTTCAGTGGAATAATCGCGATATTATGAAATTGAGTTGTGATTTTTTTACGATTTTTTGGTGATTAAATCGCTAGGATCATCAACATCTGAGCGATTATCCACAGTAAGCGATTATATCTCTACGAAATCGTGTTCGATAGAATCGAAATTTTATCTACAATTTGTTTTAATTGCGAAATTGCCTCGAGAATCTCATTTTGTATCTACAATATTGCATAATCACCGTCGATAAAATCGCGATATAAGTTCTCCGATCAAATCGCAACTTATTACCTATGCGACCGCTACTTGGGTTCAGTTTATTTTCCCAGCAGAAAATTCTATTCCAATAGAATAACGGAGACTTGTGTGCAAGCTTAGTTGGCGGCTATGTTGTTTCGAATGCCCGATTTTCAAGACTGATCTAGTTGCCCAACATCAAGCTGGAATCACTTACTCGGAGGGAGGAATCAACATATTATCCGTTGATACTCCCACCTCCAACTTGGCAACTTTGACCAGTGGTCAAACTTTTCCCGTAAACCATAGATAGACAAATCCCGGTACGTTGTCTATGAGAACGGGAGTGAAGGGGGTGGGGAGAGGGGTTGTAAAACGTTTACGACACGGGCCGGCGTAGGTGTGCGTGTAATAAACGGGGCCGCCCATGGCCCGGGCCTCCAATCGAACGTGAGCGCTCATGCGCGGCCCCGGTAATGAACATCTTAATTCGGTATCCTTATTCCCTCTTCCCTTTATTGTCTTATTCTCGTATTCTCTCCCGAAAAACATTTTTATTCAAGGATCCACCGAGCCCCGGTGGTCTCCGATCAGACGTCTAGACAGTGGCCCACCGCGGCACCTTTCTCTCATAATTACTCATTCACTGTCAGCACCACTGTGCCGTGCTGAGGAAAAACGCCGTATGAACATCCGAGAGTTGCCAAATTTTCCCGGATAAAACAAGTATTTTTGAGGAAAGTTCTACATATTTTTCTTTGAAATTTTCAGAGAGTGTAGATCAAAGTGCGAACAAAATTGCCTGAAAAATTTGAAGAAAGATATTCACAATTTTCCGAATAAATCCGCTTTATATCGAGGGAAATATGGCAACGCCTGAAGGTTCATACGGCGTTCTTCCTTAGCATGGCAGCACTGTGCCATGCCGAGGGAAAACGCACCGTATCAGCCTTCAGGCGCCTCCAAATTTCCTTCGATAGAAGACGAATTTCTTGGTAAGCTTACGAATATTTTCCTTCCAATTTTACGGTAAATTTCGTTCGCAATTTCACCAAAAGTTTCTGAAAATTCCAAGAAAAAACATGAAGAACTTTCCTGAAAAATACACATTTTATCGAGGGAAATGTGGCAACATTCGAATTTTCATACGACGTTTTTCCTTAGAACGGCATAAAACTGCTGTGCCGAAGGAGAACCACCTATGAATCTTTAATTCTTTAAATGAATCGGAAAAAATGAGGATTTTCGGGGAAATTTATGAGCAGGGCCGGATTAAGGGGGTGGCCACATGGGCCGCGGCCCATGGCGGCAAATCTAAGGGGCGGCAAAAATTTGCAATTTTTTAAAGTGTAGGTATAAAAAAAATCGGATTTATAAAAACAAAATTACCAACGAGAAAAGGCGACAAAATCTCTCATTTCCTGAGAGTATAGTAATTTCTAATTTTGTCGTCTCTTAGTGATACAAGAGACAGCACCCTCAATAAGTCGAGTCACGAGAGAAGCCAAACACGCAATTTGGCCTGGAGCGACGCGACTTAGAGAGAAATGATAACGAGGACTTGAGATGAAAAGGAGAAGCCCTCGCCGCGGCGATCGGCATGTAACACATTAGTGCCTACAAGACTGCACGAATACTTCACGCATTGCATCAAACACAGTGCAGTCACTGCAGTCAGCGTGAAGCGGATAGCGCCTACAAAAATGCATGAATACTTCACGCATTGCGCCAAACATAGTGCGGTCAGCGTGAAACGCATAGCGACTACAAGACTGTCGGAATACTTCACGCATTGCGTCCAACACGGTGCGGTCTGCGCGGCGCGGCGGCGGAAGTTAAAATCATTGAACCAGCATTTATGTTTGTTCTTTCATAATTTTTTCGTTCATTTCTTATGAATGGAAGGCCTTGTTCACACAGAGATAGGTTTACGGAACTTAACTTTCGCGCAAAGTTTCGTGAACTTTTGCTAGTAGTGTTGACAGGGCTTTCCCAAAAAATGTGTTCAACACGAGTTAATGCGTCTTATGCACCCGTCCCCCGCTGGCACGTTCATTTGATGGTTTTTAATCGAGTTTCAAAACGAATGAGAGGAGGCGGCAAAATATAGGCGGCCCATGGGCGGCAAGTAGGTGAATCCGGCCCTGTTTATGAGTATTTTTCTTCCCGTTTTTCTCAAAATTGTAATCTTAATTTGATCTGTGGTATCTGAAAATTTCACGGAAGAATAATCATAACTTTCTTAAAACATATTTTTTTTGTGCGAAAATTTTACGAAAAGATAATCATAACTTTCTTTAAAAATGTTTCTTTTTGTGCGAAAATTTTACGCAAGAATAATCATATAACTTTCTTTAAAGATGTTTTTTTTCGTGCGAAAAGTTGGCGACGATAGGATGTTCATACGATGTTTTTGCAAGCACAGCAAAATAGAAATAAGGTATTGTGTATCTAGTTTCAGTTATTGAGACTGAACGTAGTTTGGGAATAATCTAAATCAACAACCCCTGGCCGTCCTTGAATGAAGGAACCTAATTGCTCAGAGGCCAATTTTTCAGGAGCAAGATTTTGTCAAGTTTCGTCGAAAAATCAAAATTAGAATTTTTGAAGTCAAATATTCTGTCTTATCGCAAAGAATATGCACCTCAATTCACTTCATTTTTGTTCAGGCGTAAAATTATGTTGGAATCTAAAAATTTTACTTTTTAGGTGCCTATACTTTCTCCTTCAGCATATTTATTCTACGAGAAACGTTAAGCTAGCTCTTATTTATTTTTCCCAAAAATTAATGGTAATTCAACACAGTTTCAAAAAAAAAACCAACGATGATGAAGACACATGAAGTATATTCATAAAAAACAACACAAATGAGATCATATAGGAGGAAAAGTACCGTACTGTAAAGTGATTTAAGCATATTAGGTACCTACATGCTAATTTCAGTCTAGAATAATTTTTACTTTTTCCCGAGCTATCCAAAAAATTTGATCCGCAAAAAGAATAAACTTTTCAAGAGGGCATAAACAAATATTTTAGGTCAGAGCACCAAATATCAAAAACAGAGTTTTAATACAAGAGTTGTATTTGTCACTTAGTACGGCGTTAATAATTAAAATGATTGCTGATGATATGGGTACATCTTTATTCTAAGGTGCTAAAACGCTCTAGTGAGAGCCTTCCTGACCAAATATGTTTGATTTATGTTAAGGTTGCTAAGATTGTGAATCTTCTTGACTATTAGGCTCACCGGAAAAAAATACATTGGATTTAGAGTTCAGACTCTTGAAAACATTGACAAGAAAACATACTCTTGATTCAATCAGATTTTTGCTTAAATTAAAAGGAAATCCGCTCAAATTAAAGGGCTTGGTTCTTGATCCAAGCGAAAATCCGATTGAATCAAGAGTATTTTTTCTTGTCGATGTTTTTAAGAGTCTGCACTCTAGATTCAATGTGTTTTTTCCAGTGCTTGTCGAAAACTATATCGACGGTGAAAGTCGGCAATCACATAACTCGATTTGCGACGTCGCAGACTTCCTGTCATACTTTATTCTTTAAACGGAAAACCACTCGACGGTAATTCCTTAAAACTGCCGTGATTTTTCTTCTATGTGCGAGGAAAATTCTGCAAAAACTGCAAGGAATCATGTCCATTTGTTCTCCTTTAAAAAAATAACATAGTTGCGGAGATTTTCAGACACCGCAAACGAGTTATGTGATTGCCGACTTGCACCGTCGATATGCTCTGTTCTGCAATTCGCTCAACATGTTTCCGTCATTGTTTTGAATATTTGGGCAAATAAATTCAGACAATGAGGGCCACTTTTTGACTTTGGATGCCTATGAATAAAAAAAGAGTTACACAATCGTAGCGATATTGACATGGTTTTGCTCTGTAGAGAAGATCCTAAAATGCTGGAAGTAAGCTCTGAAGTCGCGCAGAGATTTCAAAATTAATCAACAAATTGCTTGTGTTCACTTCAAAATTAAGTTTCTTTTTTCATCGCAATGTGTTCAATATCCACTCAAAAATATTTTTTGTGTTCATTTTATTGTTGAATGCATTTCGGCCGAAACGTGTTCAAAACCCTGACGATTATCTTCGGGGCATCGGATCTTTGAGGTCAGCAATGACGTAGGCGACTGCTGCCCAAAGCGCGGTGCACTTGTCCATGTCTTGGGGATTCTGGACGGTCATCATGTCACCTTCGGAATGGTGGAACCAGAAGTACCTCTCGTTATCGTTGAGTAGACTCGCAGCTGGGATCCCTTCGTTGATGAATAGTTCGATGTCAGAACCCACGGATTTATACCTTTTTATCTGCGTTGCATTTATGTAACCCATTAAACTGTGAAAAAATCAAAATACAAATTTAATTTAATTTTAAATAAAATCATAAGAGTAACGCGTAGGACGCATAACGCCAGAGGCGCGAAGAGCTACGGGGGGCTGGATCGCGGCGCGGTCAAGGGTTGGCCCCCCTTAGTTTATGAGTGAAGTTCAGTGGTGGTCAATCTTGTTAAGTGGCAACACTGATTCCGTCCTTTTAGACGTGTGTAAAATAATCGATATTGATTGAGGAAAGCTGCCTCACTTGGAATCGATTCTTAAAATTGAATTATTTTGAAGAAAATCCATGATACCATTTTGCGTTAAATGCCACTCAATAGATAACTACATTCATGGCCATTGATTTTTTAAAAAAAAGTAAGGTCAGTTTGGTTCAGTGGGCAGATGAATACCAAGCCGATACCCTTGAAGCAGGGACTTTTAGGTTTAATTGTATGTAAATAAAAAAGTACACTTCGCAAGAATTTATGTATTAAAACTCTATGAATGCACATATTAGGGAAAAACTATTTTTTCGATGACATTAGGTAAAAAGCTCCTTACTGCAGATTTCTTCACTGGATTAAATGCAACTGGTTTCCAAACAGTCACTGCTTCACTAACTCTGTACAAATGAGGAAGGCAAGATATTGCTAACGATTTTTTATGGTCAAATTCGTACCTTCAGAGATATTGGCGTTACACTGATTTTTTTAGGCACGTCATGCATCTCTATAAGATAATCGCTGGTCGAGCGTGAAAGAATTGTGGCGGCCAATCACCGCTCACCTCTGGCGACGCAGCCCATGCTCGCCCCTGATTGGCCGACGCAGTCTCCACAACGGGTATATACGTCGTGACCACAGCGACTCTGGTCACTCCGCTCCCGTCAACCACACACCACACGGACCACATCACCATCCGGCGGACAACTCGCAGCCGGCCGGCTTGCCCTTTCCAACGGCTCTTCTTAGAGCCACCACATCTCAAGCACCTCTTCTGGTCTTTGGCCATAGAATCTTCAAAACAAAAGTATTAATGAACTCCAACCGGTATAGATTCACAGATGGATTTAGCGGAAATTTCAGTGGACCTGATACGACGGGAATCAATATTCCTCAAATGTAGAGCTTTTTCTTAAATCCGAGCGATTTAAGTCAGGGGTCCTTTTTTCACTTCAAATTTCTTAAAAGTGCGGTGATCCTGTGCTAACAAGTATGTAAAGCCTCATCCCCTCCTCAACAGGGCCGGATCAAGGGGGTGGCCACATGGGCCGCGGCCCATGGCGGCAAATCTATAGGGGACGGCAAATTTTGCAATTTTTTTTAAATGTAGGTATAAAAAAAATCGGATTTAGAAAAAAAAATTACAAACGAGAGAGGGCGACAAAATCTCTCATTTCCTGAAAGTATAATAATTTCTAATTTTATTGCCTTTCAGAGATACAGGAGACAGCACCTTTAATTATTCAAGTTAGGAGAGAAACCAAATAGTTAAAACACGCAATTTGGCCCGGAACGGCGCGACTTAGGGAGAAATGATACCAGGACTTGAGATGGAAAGGAGAAGCCCTCGGCGCGGCAATCGGCATGTAACACATATTAGCCTACAAGACTGCACGAATACTTCACGCATTGCATCAAACACAGTGCGGTCATTGCGGTCAGCGTGAAACGGATAGCGCCTGCAAGACTGCGTGAATACTTCACGCATTGCGTCAAACACAGTGCGCTCAGCAGCGGTCGGCGTGAAACTCACAGCGCCTACAAGACTGTCGGAATACTTCGCGCATTGCGCCAAACAGTGCAGTTTGCGCGGCGCGGTGGCGGAAGTTAAAATCATCAAACTACATTTATGTTTGCTCTTTCATAATTTTTTTCTTCATTTCTCATGAATGGAAGGCCTTGTCCACACAGAGATAGGTTTACGAAACTTAACTTTCGCACAAAGTTCTGTGAACTTTTGCTAGTAGTGTTGACAGGGCTTTCGCAAAAAATGTGTCCAACATGAGTAAAAGCGTCTTATGCACCCCTCCTCCGCTGGCACGTTCATTTGATGGTTTTTATTGATGTTTCAAAACGAATAAGAAGGGGGCGGCAAAATACAGGCGGCCCATGGGCGGCAAGTAGGTAAATCTGGCCCTGCCACTCAAAAACCATCGCCAGCAAATCGTTGTTCGAGACCATTCCAACTCGGGTCGCCGAGCCGGGAATCGAACCCGAGATCTCCTGATCACAAAACCAGAGTTACAACCGTGCGATAAAAATAAATATCGAAAGCAAGAAAAAGTATCCTTACTTCAAGATCTCTTGGATTATAGTGGCGGCTGCATCAGATGCAGCGACCTCCAGCCCGAGGGGCGTAAACGTTCCCCCGTCTGATTCCATCACAAAGTTTATTTTTTCCAAGTCGGACCTGTGTCTGTTCAAATATTCTTTCGCTCCGACGTATCCCCACTCCTCTGCCGTCCATAGGATTCCTCTAGAAAATAGACAAACAGTGATGATTGACAACTGCCTCGCAAACAAATCCCGAGGCTCAAGATTGAAAGGCATGGCACTAACTTGTTCCTCGTGAGAATATGTTTTAAGCATTAGCTCTTCAAAATTACGGCTCATTTCAAGCAAATTTGGGTAGTTCTTGTTGTAAAGTTCAAAAGTATGGGAATAATCAGTATCAGTAGGGTGAAATATAGATTTAAAAAAATCCTCAGCATTTTGCGGGCTATAGTCAGAATGCATACGTAGGCGATTATAAAATATTGCGAGAGTCCTCGCCAGTTTTTTTTCTGAATTATGTAAAAAAAAACGGGTTTCCTTTTTTTCCAATTTCAGGACCATAGCGGTCTCAAAATGTGTTAATTTTCTCAAATTCAACAGTAACATTATATTTGTTTAAGTTTTTCGTAATCCCGAAATGCCGCCTAAATTCAAAAATAATTATAACATCCATTCACAGTAATTTGAAATAGAATGTCGGCTCACCTTTCAAAAATTAAAAAATATAAACAAAAATTACAGGATCTGGTTATGGGCGTAATTACAACGCTGAAAAATTGTTTGGTAGAAGAAGCAATAAGGCATACTGGGAAAAATGGAATTTCTTCGTTGAAATCTCCGAGGGTAATCAAGTTGCATCATAGCGTCGTGCCTTTCCATTGATCGTGGAAGAGCTTAAAACATCCTTTTTTTTCTGGTATATACGACCTATTGTTTTTTCGGCCAAAGAATTTTTCAACGTTGTAATTACTCCCACGTCCGTTGTATAACCACGTCCTGTATTTTTTAGCGGCTCTGGTGCTTGCACTAGAGCTGCTATTCCGGACGGTCCCAGCTGGGGAGTATCATTGGACCATGTTACATTGGAGAGACCGCGCGTTGGTTAATGGGAATCGGCGCCATTTTCGGCTATGTTCCTTGTCATGACTTTATTTTATTGCATATTGTTTTATTGTTAGCCAATGCTATGTTGTGTAGTGTATTTTTGGAATCATGGTGATACAGTCAATAATTCAAAACTTGTCTGTGCTTTAATCTCGTGATGGAAAAAATGTACTTTACGTTCAAAATTTGAAAATTTGAATTTTAAAGTTTTCGCGGTTAAGGAAGCTCCAACCACTGGGTTGGAGCTTCCTAGTCATATTACTCGATATCAGCTGATAGCAAACAAAGGTTACCAAGGAAACCGTAAACGTCTAATGCCGTCTGCCCACGTAGCAAATGGGAGGCGAAAATGGAAGTCATCAGTGCATCGTTGAGTGTTGACGCCCGATCCCATTTTCAGACATGTTCACACGTTTTGCTTGCAAAGAAAAAAGGCGGCAAATCAATTTTTATTATTGGACCAATGAGTGTTCTCCAATTTGAGTTTGTAAACATCGTGGTTTCTAGGTTAGGTTTTTGGCTGTGTGATAAATGATATTATGCCGTCTTTGATTTTGTTAAAATGACTCGATATATGTTATTTGATAAACGATTGGAGTTTTGATAAAGTAAGTTGATTTGAATTAAAAATTGTGTCCTTAAAAAATGGATGATGAGGTGATTTGGTTAACATGGGCATTTGTGGTACTTGCGGCGTATTGGGAGTTTGTATGGAAACGACGTGGCAGTAGTCCACACTTTTTACAAGAAACTATTTTGTACAAAGTTCTGTACAAATTTTACACTATTTATACAGTAATATAATACAAAAAAATTATGTACTTTATCACAACTCACATAGCTTCAAAACAAGATAGAAAATGATGGATGCTCAGCCCCGACACATCGATGATCGCGAAATTTGCGCGGCCCGCGCAATTTTCACGTTCAACACTCACCGATGCACTGATGACTTCCATTTTCGCCTCCCATTTGCTACGTGGGCAGACGGCACACAACTACCGTGGCCATCGGGGCGATTATTGAAATGACATCGACTCTATGTCGCCGCTTACGACAAGACATATAGCCCTATCTTAACCGTGTAATATATCGCAATTCGATATTCAAAACCATTACCTACAATTTCAGATATAAAAATGCAAATTTTTTGCAGCCTCGCTAAACGACTTATCAACCATGCATTCCAAAGTTTCTTATCACAGGGCTGTGAAAATATACAATCTAATAAATACAAAATAACCAAATATCTAAAAAGACAAAATTTCAGTTACAGTCAGTTTCAGTCTTATTGTTGCACAAACTAGTTATTTGACAAAAAAAGAAGATGATCACTCAATTGAAAGAAATTGGCGCCCAATCACAACGACAAGTTAAAAAAAATACTGTGGGAGAAATTTTTTAGGATGCGGACCTCCAAAGAGCCTTCAAAATTAAAAGTATACAACAAGTGATAGTGCCATGCATTCTGCATATCAAGGGCCAATACACATTTATACACCGGCTACGTAAATCTGCTAAGTTACAAAACATGAATCGACAGTTGTCGGATTGTACATCAGTGACAAAATGTGTCTAGGCCCTCATTCTTGACTACAACTACTGTCGCCAGAGCCGCTCTCCGACGCGAATGCGTTGGAGCTTCCTGCTTGTTTTAAACTATTGAGTTACTGGCTATGTTACTACATCAAATTGCCATGATTTTCAGAATGGTCAAAAGTCGATTGAACGTATTTAAATCATAAGGACCTATCTTCATGGCAACCTCAGCCACGAGATGCATAAGATTACCAGTGGCGAGGCGTTAATGATCGATTATCGATATCTCGATCCCCATTTGAGGCTGCGATTAAGAATCGCGAGTACCTATTGGAGTGTTCGTTGCAAACACCCTGTTATATCGATCCTTTTCCATAGGTTTTAAACGGCAAATCAATCGATTTATCGCAAAGCACGCCATACCACTGAAGATTTTTATGCATGACAGGGTTCATGCTATAATGGGAATAATCCCTTTTGATTTAAGCACGTTCGTGAGTAAAAATTTTCCAGAGCCAATTTAAATACTCATTCCCTTAACAAGAAAAAAGGACCAACATGTATAAAAACTTTATATTTTTAAATGTTGATTTCTTTTATTGAATTTATTCTTATAAATTGATTCTTCTTTCTTATTGATTTCTTCTTCTTATTTCTTTATTTATTCTTTATTCTTTTTTCTATTTAATTTTTTTTCTTTTATTTTTGTTTTTTTATTATTTTTTATTTTTTTTCTTTCTTTTTTGAATTTTTTTTTATTTTTTTTTTATTTTTTTTTTATTTTTTTTATTATTTTTTTATTTGATTTTTTTTTTTTTTTTTTTTTTTTTTTTTTTTTTTTATTATTTTTTACCAGTGTGGTTGAGCATACCTGATTGTTCTTCGAGGTCGTAGCCCCAGGTTTTTGAGGACGATGAGACTGTGCCACGAGATGAAAGCGCCACCACCGTCGTCCATTGCTCCCTGCCCGACATCCCAACTATCGATGTGACCTGAGATAATGACCTGCTCCAGTGGTTTGGAAAACCCTCCGATTTCCGCGATGACATTCCGTGAGGTCTCAGGACCGTATTCTTTCGCGTTCATTATCAGTTTTATCGTAACTTGTGAACCTGAAATTCAACGCAAAACATGAGAAAAGAAAGGGCTGAATGTAAATATCGATGGCTAAAATGAAACAATTTGTAGATCGTTGGCGCTGCAAGTCCCCGCTCTTGTTAAGTTTTTTTTTCTTCTTTTTTTTTAAAACAATGAGCAACTGTTTTCATTGAAATTTTCTGAGGATTTTTTGCGCAGTAAATAATCCTCGCAGAAAATTTAAAAGAGATATTTAATTGCGTATTCTATTTTAAAGGAATCAGAATTGCAACAAAGATACGCAGAAGCCTTTCCGCTATTCTTTTATTGTAAAATTAACATTGAAACATGTCGGACACTTTTTTAACGACAAAATTGTTGAATCAGCAATATCACTCGTTTCCGTGCATAAAAATATGGAACGTCAGGAAAGGAAACAAGCAGGAGCTCCAACGCATTGGCGTCGGAGAGCGGCTCTGGGGGCAGTAGTTGTAGTCAAGAATGAGGGCCTAGACACATTTTGTCATTGATGTACAATCCGACAACTGTCGATTCATGTTTTGTAACTTAGCAGATTTACGTAGCCGGTGTATAAATGTGTATTGGGCTTTGATATGGCGAATACATGGCATTATCACTTGTTGTATACTTTTAATTTTGAAAGCTCTTTGGAGGTCCGCTTCCTAAAAAATCTCTGGTTGATAAGTCGTTTAGCGAGGCTGCAAAAAATTTGCATTTTTATATCTGAAAGTGTAGGTATTGGTTTTTTGTATAATTGTTTTTTTGGATTGCTGGAAAAGTAACGCATACTTCTATAATTTAGGACTGAGTCAGGGAAATATAAGGTTCGTTAAATAGTAAATATTCCTAGTACCGTGTGACACTATTGTTAACGAAAAGTTTTTGCAACTTGTCAAAGAGGTTGTTGAATGATCTTCGAATAACTTTTGATGAGCTAGAGGTAATGGTTCTAATTGCAGCTCGTGGACTTCTGTACGATATTGTCCAGAATCATCTAAATTTTCAAAAAGTGTCCGCTTGTTCGATACCCAATTTGCTCATTCATGCATACAAGGAGAAGCGCATGAAAGCTTTAGCAGACATTTTGGAGATGAATCAAGAATTAGATGAAGAATTTATGACTTAAATCACGGCACCTTAATCACGGGATGACCTTAATTACGGCAACTATTTATTGTCCATGAGATGCAGATGGTTCCATTTCCCTAGCTCATCAAAAGGTATTCGAAGATCAATTTCATCAGCCACCCGTACGAACCACGTTTCTAGTGACCCGTACTTGCTTCGCACGTATGAAACATACAATCAGAGAAAACAGAATTCATCTTACAATAATCAATAATCAGTAGGACATGAATCGTTGCGATGTATAATACGACATTATAATGCGGCATTACTATTGTAATTCATTTTAATGTTTAGGGGCATTATAAATCATTATTGCCACGTCGGAATGAAATGTTGTAGACTGAATTGAAAAGCATGTTGGCAAAATTTATTATAAAAATAGTATAACATGTAGGTACATAACATAAAGGTAATACAAATTAAATGATTAGAGCGTGTATATTTCATTACATTATAGGTATATTACAATCATTTTTGTCATTGTTGGAAATTTTGATAGTTTGAATTTTGATAGTTGATAGTTGATAGTTTGAGAGTTGAAAATTTGGTTATTTTATTTAGTTAAGGTGATTCGATAGACGCCATATTTTGTGTCAGAATGGCATGCGACATATCCCATCAATTGGTTCCATTTTTTCATTTACTCATCATTTTTCTCCAATTTTAAGTTTCGCAATTCTGTTTTCAGGAGACTAAAGCACTCACTTATCAATTTGTATATTTATATTGAGTTAAGGGTAGAGACGTATTCCTCACCGGAATTGAGGAATGGAGGTGTTACAGTAAGTCCGGCATTAGGTTCCATTTCGACATCAGCGACGATCAACGCTACGATACTGGAAGCCAGTCTTCCGATATTAAATCCCTAGCGGGGAAGAAAAAAAATGCCTAGATTTCGCTAAAAATCCCTAAATCCCCAGATTTGCTCAAATATACTTAAAAAATCCCTAGATTTTGCAAAAAGCGCCATTTTTTTATGAAGAATCATGATGTCATTCGATGTAGCGATTTGCAATATTTAAATCTGATTGGCTCGTTTGAATTTTGGCGCTCTCTGAAAGCAGTGCTAATCCAGACCAATAAAATGAAAGAATATTAGTTGATTTCTTATTATTAACAGGTTGAATGCAGTTGAATGTCAAGTACATCGAAGGACGCAATCGTTTTAATTTCCGGCTTATTTGCGGGGAAAATAGTGTTGCCAAAAAGGCCTACAAAATATAGATGAAAAAATGTTTTCGATTGTCGAAGCTAGAATTGAGGTTAAAAAGTTGATTTTTGGTAACTTTACCTCATCAAAAAAAAATCCCTAGATTTCCTGAGAAATCCCTAAATCCCTGGAAATTCCGGAAAATCCCTAAATCTAGGAATAAACTCTTAGACATCGGATGGCTGTTGGAAGCATTAGAGTCAACATTTGAAACGCTGCTGCAGAATTTGCCGGGAGTATAATCGAGTGTTGAAAGTCAGTAGAATTGAACAATGTAATAATTGCTTTCCGAAATAAGCGTTATAATAAAAAAACAACGAATCTGAACTGTTAATACTGGAACACACCTTCTGTAAATGTACCTTGCGAGAGATAAGTAAAAAAATAGATGTACTGGAGGAGAAGTGCTTCTCCACAGAGTTTGAAGAAGGAAAAAAAATGCCCAAATTTACTTACTTCAGCATTTTCGGCAAAATCACTGCAATTTCCGAACCTTTTTCTGGCCAGGGGCCAAAATTAAATGATTATGAAGGGCCACTCAGATGTTGTAGATAAAAATAGGACTGTTGAAAAAGTCGCCGTTTTCAATAAATATGTACCCGGAATGGAAGACATCTAGGGGAAAATTGTTACGATTTTCCGATGCAAATATTTTCCTACAATCTATTTTCCTGCGTTTTGGGATTATACGTACTAAGCAGGCTAAGGGCCCGTTCGCCAAAACTAATCGGAACTGTATGAATGAATTGCTCCTTTTAAAAATCAAAACAATATCGAATTGCGATATATTACACAGTTAAGATAGGGCTATGTCCTGTCGTAAGCGGCGACATAAAGTCGATATCATTTCAATAATCGCCCCAATGGCCACGATAGTTGTTAGACGTTTACGGTTTCCCTGGTAACCTTTGTTTGCTATCAGCTGATATCGAGTAAATGATTAGGAAGCTCCAACCCAGTGGTTAAAGCTTCCTTAACCGCGAAAACTTTAAAATTCAAATTTTCAAATTTTGAACGTAAAGTACATTTTTTCCATCACGAGATAAAAGCACAAACAAGTTTTGAATTGTTGACTGTATCACCATGATTCCAAAAATACAATACACAACATAGCATTGACTAACAATAAAACAGTATGCAATAAAATAAAGTCATGACAAGGAACATAGCCGAAAATGGCGCCGATTCCCATCAACCAACGCGCGGTCTCTACAATGTAACATGCTGCATTGATACTCCCCAGCTGGGACCGTCCGGAATAGCAGCTCTAGTGCAAGCACCAGAGCCGCTAAAAAGAACAGAGATACGTCAGGAGTAATGATATATAAATTATGGGAATAGTAGAAAATGAAGATAAAGACTTTTTAATTCGCTGATTCCATGAGTTTGAAATGTTTGAATATTAAAGCCAGAAACGAACAAAGTGCAGACAGCGGGAATCGCGTTTCAGCGCCTACAAGACTGCCCAGATACTTCACGCACTGCGCGTACGCACCGGCATGTATTCGAACTTGTGGAATCAGCGTTTTTCAACTCATGACTTCGAAATGCTTGTACTCGGTGTGGATTATTGTCACTAGAAATGATAATAAAATTAAGTGCGTACCATTTTTAAAAACAATATAAGGATCGTCAATTTCGATGGTATAAAGAAATGGAGATGCGCAATTGTTGACTTCCAAAATCGGAATATATCCGTGCTTGCTTGATGGAAGGAAACAAGTAAGTAGGTAAGTAAGTAAGTAAGTAAGTAAGTAAGGCCGGGCTGGCCGGCGAGGCGCCCTCAAGGGGCCAAGGCAACTGGCAACTGCCGTCGTGCACCCCGAAGTTGGACCGTGCTCCTTAACTTATCTTCGTACTATTGACACATTGAGTATCAATTATATTCCCGCAAGGCTCAGCAGCGGCCGTCTGATAGCCAACGGAAGGTCTTATCAAAGACTGTGGCAGACGCTGCAGAGCACGGACTTTCGGAGCACGGCCATGCCTCCACCGAGTTGGACTGTGTTGTTGCAATCTACACTGATAGGTAGCGCTGGCAGTCGCGCACACTACGAGTGATTACCGATTTTTCACAACCCAGTCGAACAGTGCAGACGGATTACTTACTGGGTGACTATGTCCCTCCCGCACCCTGTAACCTCGAAGGGTCAGGGTATTGGAGTGGCATAGTCATCCACAGTCACGATGACTGATATTTGAGTGTCCTCAAATATCAGTCACCTCCGGGGATTGAACCCGGGACCTCAGTGTTGGCAGCGAACTGCCTTGACCACTACACCACTGAGGCTGACTTGGAAGGAAACAAAACAAAATGATAAAACTATTCGAACGTTAAAGAGACCGCTTTTGCCTACCTCCTCAAGTGAAGGCGAATCGGTTTGCTTCGCGCTCTTTACGTGCGTAAGTATATGAATCAATTAAATGCATCCGTGCAATAGCCTGAGACGCTGAATGTCTTAAAATTATAATAACTAACTAACTCTATATGAAAAATAGGGTTACAATCCACAAAAAGAAACTTGTTGCATAGAAGTGGAAGTGGGAAATGGAGAAAGAACGTTCAATCACATAGCCGATGTGATGGTAACGCCTGGATGCAACTATTCGAGCTCGATGGATGTCCTTGTTGCATATCCAAAAAACTGAAGGCGCTCATGTTTTCCTTCCGCTCACGCATAGGTAGAAGCCAGCGCGAGGCGGCGTGCATATGATTTACCGGTCGCGTTAAAAAACAGTTAAAACTTTTTTTCCACGAGGCGAGACATTTCTTTTCATATTAAGTAAGTACTTTTTCATATTTCAGAATCAGGCCATTTCCCGAAATTTAAAAAAGTATTTGGAAACATGTTTGTTATTTTTTCAGTCTGCAATTAAAAATGCGGTAAAATCAAAATTGAACGTCATTGTGTTGCTTTCACAATACTTTAATGTAATGATATCGTTGCGTTAGATGCTTAAATTTCACCAGAGCAGGACCGCAGGACCCAACTCATTTTGGGCAGGTATTTTAGGAAATTCTTAACATTTGTATCCACTGGAGCCTCCAAATACTACACACTGATAGTGATATTCTGTTCGCATATTGAAGATAAGTTCAAATTAACTTCGGATTTACTTGCAAGCCATTGGCTATACTTGACTCTGATTGGCTTTAAAATTACTGAGTTTGCCTCTGATTAACTTTAATTGTCTCCAAGTTGGAGTTTCATTTGACTGGATTTACGAGTCAGTTGACTCAACACTGGGGAAAAAACACATTGGATCTAGAGTCCCGACTCTTAAAAATATCGACAAGAACCAAGCCTCTTAATTTAAGAAGATTTCGTTTTGATTCAAGCAAAAATCCGATTGAATCAAGAACATTTTTTCTTTTCAATGTTTTCAAGAGTCTAGACTCTAGATCCAATGTGTTTTTTTTTTTCAGTGAATGGATCTTCAACATAGGAACAGAATATTATGATTTTCAACATGCGCATATAAGTTCTTTTCTTTCCAAGTTAATGCCAAATTTGGCTGGATAAGCTGTATAGAACATGGTAATTGATTAAAAAATCGAGCTCCAAGCCAAAAATGACTATAGTAATATTTCAAACTACATGTAGGTTGAAATATTACTGTTATTTTCTATTTTGTCTATTATGCTACTGACCTCTATCGACCATTCTGCGGAGCATCTCTGCTGCTTCGATGGAGATGCAAGCAACGGGGACCTTGGTGACGTTTTCGGCGTAGTTCATGGAACCTGTATGGGGAGAATTTATGGAGAAGGGAGCCACTGAGCGCACCAATGTTGCCACTGCTCCGTATTTTCCGGCCTCCACTGCGGCTCTCCCCCGGTACTCCACCGTCACACCATACCATACGTAAGCCTCGTTGAACACCAATATCTTCCCTTTGATCTAAGAACGCAATCATGAAAATTAATAGTTAGTTAGTTAGGATAATTTTAAGACATTCAGCGTCACAGGCTATTTAGTCTTTACAGAGAATTTTGAAAATGGGAGTATATACGAAAATGTATTAGATTTTTAAATTAAGAGAGGTGAAGAGTTTCAGAATTTTGGTAGTAACATTGGGTTCATCGCATGTAAGTGGGTTTGTATTTCTGTTGATTGTAGGGGAGTAGATCTGTGATTGGAGATATCTGAGGGCAGAGCAGTCCATAAATACGTGTTTGATGGTTCGAGGCGATAAATTACAGAAGTTACAGATGGGCTGATTTTCTTTGGAGATGATATGACCCTTAGGTGAAGGTGATCAAATTCATGGTTAAAGTCTGAGACTGCATGTATCTTTACCTAAAGATGCCCAAGCCGGATCGAATGAGGGGCTTGGAGGACAAAACGCATAAGTGCGGTTTTTGAAAAAAAACGAGATAATATAGATTTTAAGTGAAACTGGTCTTATCGCTTATCCTGTGGAAAATTTGCTCCCAAATTCCAATTTTTAAGCGTCAAAAAGTCAGTTTGAACTGTCTCTCTGTCACAAGGACCCATGTAATTTCGAAACTTCAAACGCGTACTTCTCGAAACAGCCTGCGTCTTGTCCTCCAAGCCCCTCAAATTGACTCGAAGATTGCTAAAAACGCGTGAGCAAATTTTAAGTAAAGAAAAAAAACGGGTGTCGCCAAAACAGCCAAAGAGACTTTATCGGGCCTCATTTTTCAATTTTCCTCCCGAATCCAAGCGACACGTCCTCATTTGAAGTATAGAGCGGATCGTTGTGAGTTATTGCCTAGCGCCATCGCGCCTTCAATTTTCCAGATGCAATACGGACATCCAGGGCCGGATCTAGGGGGGGGCAAGTGGGTGCACGTGCCCCGGGCGCCACTTCAGGGGGGGCGCCAAAATGGTAATGACTTTTTTTTAGAAAGGAGGAGAGAGGGAGGGAGGGTGAGAAGGGGGAAGAGAGGGGGAAGAGGAGAGGGAAGTTACGAACATCGAAACAGGAATACATACATATGAGTCGCTTTTATAGCGCTCTTTGGCGCTTTACGACGCCTAATCGCCACAAAGCTCGAAACAGGAATAACATTAGAAAAAAGGGGCGAAATTTGTCACCTGGAAGCTGAAGTCAAAGTCAGCACTGCAGAGCATAAGGTGTCAAGATTAAAGGTATGGATTGAAAATTCCAATATTTTTAATGCACACGGAATCGTTAAATGAATTCCGATGGGTTAACCCTAGTCTGCCTGAGCCTCTGAACCAACGAGAAAGCCTGACCGGGGTCAATTTGACCCCAGCTGAAAATCAATTAGTTAGCTATGTTTTTTTCATGTTTTTAGTTAATATCAGTGCACTAACCTTACAGGCCTTAACCATAAAGCATATCTAAGTTTTAAAAAACACGGCGCAGGGTATGCAACCATTTTATCATACACATGTTGCCATGTTGTTCTCAGCATGAGAAAAAAAAATCATAGGGCTACTAAATACTGAAAACGAAAAAAATCTGAAAAATTTTGCTTGTTTTATAAGTTTCTGAAAAAAATTAAAAAGAGAAAAATGAATACACCTTCAAAGTAAGCTTTTGTGATGCTAAATGGTAAAATATATGTTATAAGGATATCTGACCCCGCTCAGGCTTTCTAGGGGTACTCGTGAATTTTTTGATCTCTCATGCACATTTTTTTTTTTCCCCTTCAAAATCGTGTTCCTAGATGTTTTTGTAGAGCTATTTGTGAAGGACAAAAAATTTCGTGCATACCACGAGAAATGGCAAAGAGTTGAAACTCCCGTGGGGTCAATCTGACCCCACTCAGGCAGACTAGGGTTAACGAGGCTAACTCGGGGGTGAAAAAGGCGCTAGATTTAAGGAAAGAACGAAATTAAAATAACAATGAGTGATGACTGTAAACTTAAGCTATGAAAGAAGACGAGGCGCCACTTTAGGGGGGGGGGGGCGCCAAAATGGCAATGACTTTTTTTAGAGAGAGTGAGAAGGGGAGGGGAGGGGGGAGAGAGGGGGGCGGGAGGGAGAGGAAGAAAAGAGGTAGGTTCCGAAACAGGAATAATATTATAGAAAAAAGGGGCAAAATTTGTCAGTTTTCACATATTCTAAGGAGCATGATTCTGTGACCAGCAGAACTTACCTGTTGCAAGATTCCAGCGTTTACAATTATAGAATTTCTTTCGTGTGAGATTGCCGGTAAAATTGAATATATTTTAGGGAAAAGGGTGGGTTGGCAGACAGGCTTGGCGGAGCGGGGCCGGTTACGCACTCCGCACTCAAGAAGAAAATGCCTGGGGAAACTGCAGACCATGAATCTCGCAATTTCTCTCCAAATCTAAAATTTCGTCAATCCATCAATGAAGTATTGGATACTATTTCTTCTGATTTAGAGCGTCGTCTGCAAATCGTTGAAGAGGTCCACGACCTTTTCGGCTTTTTAAACGGCGAAGAGATGAATGAGTTGAGTGATGACGATTTAAAAAAGCATGCGAAAGATTTCGCCATGAAGTACGCGATGGACGTAGATCCCTATGAATTTGTCGAGGAAATAGAAGTCTTTCGGGTACAAGCCAGAGAGCTCTCTGGCAATCTTCAAAAATCGAGCCCTCTTGACCTTCTGAATTTAATTGCGAAAAATGACCTGAAAGATGCGTTCCCGAATGTTTCGATCGCTTTGCGTTTGTATTGAACTTTGCCGACAACCTCCGCTAGCTGTGAACGCAGTTTTAGTAAGTTAAAGCTCATCAAAAATTATTTGCGGTCGACCATGTCGCAGGAAAGATTGACAAATCTGGCCATTCTGTCAATCAGTTGCCTACACGATTAATTTTGATTCCTTAATTGACATTTTTTCAGAAAAAAAGGCACGAAAAGTACAATTTTAAAACATGTTTTTGGCACGTTCCACTGATGGGATTGATTAAAACCTACTTATCCTTTTCTTTCTCTTGTTTTTGTTGTACTCTGTTTAACAACTAACCCTCAAAAAAGCCTTTCCCTACGATACAATTTCACAGTTGAAAAAGCTTCCAGCGAATGAAGGGAGTAAGTGAGATTACTGAAAAATTAAAATACCTGTAGCGGTGATTTTGAACAAATCTCATCTCAAAATACCATTTTAAATATTTTTTTTTTGCTGCAAGACCCCACGTAACTTTTCAACATTAAAATCGCCTTTCTAAAAATCACAAAAATGTTACTTATACTTACCTCCTTCATTCGCTGGAGCTTCAACCTACCCTTTGGTACACCCAATATTCATTCATAAAATGTGAAGTGTAAGTACGTATCTGTCAGTGCTTTATAGAAAGCACACATAAAGAATGTATTGAGGAATGCAACTTCAAGTATTTTTACATGCGTGTACACCGCTCTTTGAGACCTCAGAAATCAAACTTAAAAAAATCAATTTTTCGCCTAAAACTACGGAAAACGGCCGTCTGGTACGCTGTAATTTTCAAAAATTTTCCGGGGGAGGGCCCCCGGACCCCCCGCCTTCCTGGGGAGTATTCCATACCCCCCAGACCCCCCGGCGTGGGGGGCGCCAAAATCTAGGCTTGCACCCCCCTACGTGAAACGTAGATCCGGCCCTGCGGACATCCATCAAGCACGAATAGTTGTATCTCTGCGCCGTCATCAATGCGCGTCCTTTCCCTTCTATTTCCATGTTGTTGGTTCCATTGGTTTTTATTTGTAGTGGTGCTTCAAGGACTGCGTGAGCAACACATCCGTCGATAGGAGAAACGTAATCGGGCCTCGTTTTTAAACTTTCCTCCCGAGTCTAAGCGACACCTCATCGGCAGCATAGAGCGAAGTATTGCGAGTTTACGTCTCGCGCCATGGCGCCTTCAATTTCGCAGATGCAGCACGGACATCCATCAAGCACGAATAGTTGTATCTCGGCGCCGTCATCAATGCGCGTCCGTTCCCTTGCTCTATGTTGTGTTGGTTTCGTTCGTCTTGTGTGTATTGGTGCTTCAAGGGCTCAAATCAATGTATGTAAATACGGGTCAATTTGATCCGACTTAAGGCTTAGCGTTTAAAAAGTCTTGGATATCTAAGGGTTAATAGACAACTAGACAGAATGAGCGATAAAGGACATACTGCTACGAGACATGTTCCCTCGAAAATAAAAATTTTTCATTCCTTAAAATTTCCCAGGCAAAAACCCCAATTTCGCACCATGAACTGAATTTGGACATCCTTGTTGTGTCTATTTTTATCCATAATGTTGATAAGGAAACGTATACTGTACATGAGATATGATAGGCGCTCCGCAGCCCACGATAAGATATACAATAAAATAAAAATTTAAATTTAAAAATTAAAAATTTAATTTCGCAGCATGAACTGAATTTGGACATTCATGTTGTGTCTATTTTTATCCATAATTTTGATAAGGAAACGTATACTGTACATGAGATATGATAGACGCTCCGCAGCCCGCGATAAGATATATATAATAAAATAAAAATTTAAAAAGCGGGTAACAATGCTAAAATTTCACGAATAAAACCAAAACGTTGCAGCTGAAAACTCAGCCTTCCTCAGTTGGACAAATAAAAACAAAAAGGGTAAGAATCTAAAATAGTTGTTATAACAGCATAACAACATTCTCACTTTGAAAGGTACAGCCAGGTACTATTTTAGATTTTTACGACTTTTCTTTCTATTTATCCAACTGAGGAAAGCTGAGTTTTCAGCCGAAATATTTTGGTTTTATTCGTGAAATTTTATTCTTGTTACCCGCTTTTTAAATTGTTATTCAATTGTATACTGTACACCTAGTGCTTCATTTATTACGGTGTCCAGTGGTCCATTGCTATGTTTCAACAATTCCACCAATTTTCTTGAGAGGACAGCGTATTAAACGAAAGTCTGAAGAGTCCCTCTGATTTTTTCCGCATTCCTCGGTTATTTTGTAAAATTTAGAGCAAAAGGTTGAGTTGTTTTACTACCATAGTTACGGTTGGGTAGATAGATGAAAAATATGTACAAAAGTACAGTTACACACCCAATGAATGGATTTTGTCTCTAGGTCATGATTCTTATACATGAAGTGGCGAGGTGTACTTTGCGAAACATCGATTGATCTGCCGTTTAAACTTTGAGTCCCTTTATACTGAGAGTTAAGACAATTTGAATCCATTCCTAATTGGTTCCCGTATTTTGGGCCTCCACAGTGTCACAAACGGGCATAAAGATTACATTTTCACCAATTGCAAAGATTATAATCTGGAATGGACCAGGGATTACGGGTTCGGCAAGGAACAAACGGAATGAGAGGAGGAACGGAGAAAGGCAATTGAGAACGGGCCGATCAAAGATTACGAACAACGTTCAATTTCTGTAATCTTTATTCCCGTTTGTGACATCCATGAGCCGAATTGTCTTGACTCTCAGTATAAAGGGACTCTAATTTAAACTCATGGAGAAGGATCGATAAACAGGGTGTTGACAACGAACCCCTTAATAATCGATTCTTCACCATAGCTCCAAATGGGGAAATCGATAGTCGATCATTCAGGCCTCGCCACCGCTTCCCAAGTTGCCCCAAGTAGCAGTGATCGCGATAAATAGCGATTTTATCGGTTGGTCATCGCGATTATTTCGATGGCAATACATCGAGATATTATCGCATTAATAATAGAGTCCCTTTATACCCAGAGTTAAGACAACTCGATTATCAGCTGACTGGCAGCCGGCCTTGGCTGGCCATGGAGGCCGAAACGAGTGCACCCAAACGAACGATATTGAGGGATAAGGATCAGGAATCCTGCGATGTCTGTCACACAAAAACAACAACATCAACAAATTGATCAATTAAAAAGAAAATGAGATTGGTTTGTGAATAATTTCTTAATCTATTTTCATTTTGGACCGATGGAAATGACAATTTACTCTTGATAAACCACAATTAGGTGATATTTTCATTATTCTTGTTCACATTCGAGGTACCGCCATCTTGGTGCACTCGTTTCGGCCTCCATGAGCGAGAACCAATCAGAATTGGATTTTTTTTTGGGCCACTTTCAGCCGAACCAAAAGTGAGTTGTCTTAACTCTGGGTATAAAGGGACTCTAATTAAAAATCGCGATATATGGCGATTAAATCGCAACAAATCGCAATTTTTGGTTCGATAAAATCTGGATCAACTTTTGTTGATAAAATCTTGATCAACTTTTGCTGAAAAAAATCGAGATTAAATCGCCATTTATCGCGAAAAAATCGAGAATAAATCGCCATTTATCGCGATTTTTATTTCGAAAATATCGCGATAAATTGTCGGGCGATAACAGCGCGATTTTATCGTGGTAAAGTCGAGGATAATCGCTCAGATGTTGACGATCCTGGCGATTTTATCGCCGATAAAATCGCAATATATAGCGATTTTTCCGTTGAGAAATGCTACTTGGGTTGCATCAACTTTATACTTACTGCATCTGTGTTGGTGCTATTCAACCGCTCAAGTTCTTCAAAAGAGTCCACGACGACAACATCTGCAGTCAGACCCTCAGGTGGGGTACCGATCGAATGACCCAAGCCTAAAATTTTGATCTCGGTTTTCCTCGGGCTCAGCAAGTAGGCCGCCTCGAAGCCTCTGAAATTTTATGAAATATTATGAATAATATGAATTTTATGAACATAGAATAAACATAAATAGGTACACCTGGAAATATGATTTGCACTGGAAAAAAACACATTGGATCTAGAGTCCAGACTCTTAAAAACATTGACAAGAAAAAATACTCTTGATTCAATCGGATTTTTGCTTGAATCAAAACCAAATCCGCTTAAATTCAGAGGCTTGGTTCTTGATTTAAGCTAGATTCTGATTGAATCAAGAGTACTTTTTCTTATCGATGTTTTTAAGAGTCTGCGGACTCTAGATCCAATGTGGTTTTTTTTCCGGTATGCTATGAAGAGAAATTTTTCTTTGTCGCGAGAAAAACGTAAAATAATATCAAATGATTCCATCACAACCCGAAAATTTTAATCACGGTAGGTAAACTTGCGTTGTCCCAGCTAAAATTTTACTGGGCGCAATAAGTTGTTCCCTCGACGCAACCAGTGGCGATTTTTCAAGTCAGTAACACTGTTTTTCCTCTATTTAAATCCATTGAAAATATCGATTTAAGGTGAGACAAGCTGCCTCGCCAAGATTCGATTGTTCTCCCCTGGGAAAAATTGGCGATAAGAGCTGCGTTTTAAAATACCATAGAAATTCTTATATCCGGCTATAGAAGGCTACAGAAAATCATATAGCTGGCTGTAGAATGCGGAGAAAATCATACGGCTGGGCTATACGAAGCGATACAAAATTATGCAGCCAGGCTAAAGTTCCTATCGCAGGGCTTTACACTTTATCGCCTGGCCGTTGCTTTTTCGCCATCGATTATAAAAGGCTATAAGAAATTGTGTAGAAATTCGTGTGCTTTGGAAATCATTAAGTTTGATACGGAACCACCTTAATATTTACAAAACACTCATTATATTTTCCTTTAATACATATTTTTTTTTTCATCAATTAAAATGAGAATAATCATACAGGACGTGCAAACATTTCAAAATCATGAGTTGAATAACGCTGACTCCGCCAGATTAAATATTAGAGCCTAACACAAAGCGGAGCGGCGACGCGACGCACTGGCGCCTACAAACCTAACAGGGATACTTCACGCATTGCGCAACGCGTGAAGTATCCCTGTTAGGTTTGTAGGCGCCAGTGCGCGTTTCGCGCTGGCTGCCCGCCTGCCGCGCCGCCGCGTGCCACGGCGCTTGAAGCAACTAAGTCACACCAGAGGTATTGCACAGTATCATACGAAACTGAAGGCGCTCTAATATATTAGGAATGGCTGGCATCCATCAAAAGTACGGAACTTGCCTTGCAAAATAAATCAAGATACTACGGCCAAAAAAGAGAGCAGTAGTCCAAAAACTCACTAAGTCCTAGCATCCGTAATTAATAACATTTAGCATACACTTTATCGCCTGGCTGTTGCTTAGTCGCCATCGGCTATAAAAAGCTATAAGAAATTGTGTAGCCGGCTAGAAGCTATTGGAAATCTTACAGCCGGCTGTAAGGTCTATGGTATTTTGGAACATAGATTCTACTGCCAATTTTTATCAGGGCCATACATTCAGACGGAGAAAAGCAGTATTTCTAACTTTCAAGAATCGCTACCGGATGCAACAATTATATTATCCTCGGCGCGCAACGAGAAACAGAAAAGGAAGCGATTTCCTCCTCCTCACATAAATTTCGATTTCCACCTTCTCTCAGTGCAATTGAAGGGCTTAAAGAACAAGGCGCATAAGTGCAGTTTGTTAAAAAATGGAGATATTAATGATTTCATGTAATAATAGTGTTGTTGCATATTCTGTGAACAATTCGCTTCCAAATTCCAATTTTTAAGCATTCAAAAGTCAATTTGAAATTTCTTTCCGCTATATGAATACATGTAATTCCGAAACTTCAAACTCGTATTTTTCGAAATAGCAAAAACAGCACCTATGCGCCTTGTCCTCCAAGCCCCTCAATCGAATGCATAGGTATATCTTCAAAACTCAAAACGAGTTATCTTCCATCCCTTATTATCAGGTAATTTTTAACGTCTGGATGCGAGATGCGACTAAACCGCTCGCGCCTTCACTTTTATCTGTATGCAGTACGCCCATTCTTGGAGCAGTCATAGTTGCATTCAGGTGTTAAATAAATACCATCATCATTGCTCATTAATGTCGAGCATATCGTTTGAGCGTATTGCATACAGATGAAACTTCTCGTTTTCTACTTCTCGTAAATGAATTAAATAAAACCCAACTATTCAGCACGCGAACTCTATGCGTAATCCCACTTGATTTCATTCATTTTTACGAGGTCCCTTTTAGCATAGATACGTTCATATCATAATCGCAGTAATATACATTAGCAGATCCAGCAAATTGGGAACATTGTCTTTCCTCCATTTGAACCTATAGACATGTATCGAATCTTGGAAGGACTAGGTGCTTCGACACGAATCGATTATTTAGCATAGGTTTAAATGGAAGAAATCCGGTGTTGCCAAATTGCTGAACCTGCCTCTGATAATTTTGTGTATCAGGTCAATTAGCAACCAAAGACGTTGAACTTTTTACAGATGTAAATTACCTTATGGTATTATTTGTCGAAACCTTTATTTTCAGATAAGACGAGGTGCGGATGAAGTCATAATCAACCGACCAAAGGTCACTGAGAGTGCGCTACATCGAGGGTTTATTTTGCTAATTTCTGCGCTGTACCGATAATTTTATCATGATGCAATAAATTAATGACATCAGTCAACCACATTTATAACAAATAGTCAGCTGAGCAGATGAACGATCTACCGGAGTCGTATACCTAAATCTACCTCTCAAAAAAATAGCTCATTTGACACTCCCCCCCCCCCCTCCCTTACAAAAGACCTCAGCTCTTTTAGCCAAAAGAGAAAAGTGAATCTGACAACCAAAATATAATTGTTTGGCAATTTCTTGGAGATTAGAATTTATAGTGTTAATAGCTAATACAATAAGCTATTTACTGTCAATTTTTTGCCTATGTATAACTTCTACTAAATAGCAATTTTAAACTACCCTTACCTGTGAAATACATACTTGCTATGAATAGTCATGTTCGATTTTGGAGGATGAAATAGCTATTTAATTGCAATTAATCGTTATGAGATCACTATTTTTGACGACTACTTTTGACTATATTTTCATCATTCAATTTTTTAATTTTTAATAGTTACTCAATTTCCATTTATCAGTATCGAGTTCCCATTTTCAAAGACTCTACGAAATGGGACGGAAAATATGAAGGAAAATAACTAAAGAACTCCTTTCTCTGTCATAACAAAAAATTAACATAATAGCGAGAAAAAGTAATTTTGAGGTGATGAAATTTTACCAAGGGTTCATTTCAATCTACTCTTTCGCAACGAGTGCAATATTCCCTTATGATAGTGCTTTACTTTTCTCCATGAAGAGTGCCATGGCATGTTAGGTAATCTGCCATGCTAATGAAAAACGCCGTATGAGCCTTCAGACGTTGCCAAATTTCCTTCAACCAATCACGATTTTTTTGGGGAAATATGCGAATAGTTTTCTCACGATTTCTCGCGAAAGTTTCCTCGTAATTCGATCTAAGGTTTCTGAAAATTGCAATGAAAAATATTCGTAACTTTTCTAAAAAAGAATAATACATTATTCTGAGAGGGAATTTGGCAACATTTGAATGTACATACGGCGCGTTTTTCCTCAGCATACGGCAGTAAAATTATACTACTTTACAACAAAGCAACGGAACAACCGATCACTGACCTCTCCCAATGTGGCACCTGCACATCCTCCCCGCGCACATTCTCCAAACCAAGCTCCTCAGATTTTTCCAAAATAAAATCGATGGAATCCTCCAGATTGCGGGTACCGGCAAGCCTCGACCCGAAACGATCCGTGAAATCGGCCAGTGAATCATACGTGACGTTTTTGTAGCCTCCGTCCACAACGTACTTGAAAATCTTCTGTACTATTGGCGCGTACGTTTGAATTTCCGCCCTTAAAAAATCGGAGCCGAGACCAGCAGCCGATTCGCCGCCAGAGAGCGCCACGGTCAACAAAAAAAAACTAGTCCTACAAATTTCAGAATTCATTATTAACACAACTTTTCCCTCTTTCGCTCGATCGAATCACAACACTCTCTTGGCCGAATTTTTTAGACTGGAAATATCGGCCTTGCTTTGGTTCCCTAACGTAAACTTAGGCTTTGACGCCTAAGCATCTGATTTTACGTTGAGTAGTTGTCGCGACTTTATTCGCTACAGAGACACACCACGAGAAGAGATGGGATGATTACACTCGACGACTGTTACAGAACGCACTACAGTCTCGTCGTTAACCGGTTTTTATGAATGGAGCGAGGCAAAATTAGATATTTGTTTTTCGGAGGAGTTGATTGGACGGAATAAAACTCTGGAGCGCGCGAGTCCTCCTGATAAGATTAGACGCACGAACTACCAGGCTAGATTAGGCCGTAACTTCGTCGTTGCGGTCCAGTAAGTATTTCCGGTCATGTAATCGCGGTTGCCATTTAGCTAATTCAGCCTCTCCCCCAAAATCTAACATCAAATTCATGATGACGTCACTAAGCACAACGGATCTTTCTACAAACGGAGTTTAAAAAAAACACAGGCTTTTAAAATGCTTAAGTGGGTACCTGACGCGTATTTAAAAACCAACTTTGTTGTAAAATAAAATCAAAATTGACCAGTGGCGTGGCGTGTTTTGCGATAAATCGATTGATCTGCCATTTAAACTAATGGAAAAGGATCGATAAACAGGGTGCTCGCAACGAACACCTTAATAATCGATTCTTTACCATGGCTTCAAATGGGAAAATACAGATGGATCAATCATGCCTCGACGCCCACTGAAATTCACTTAAATCATCGAAATGAAATAAAAAAAAAAAAAAAAACCAAAACCAAAACAAAAGATATTTTCCTGAAATGTTCACTTTAATTACTGGAATAGTACATATATGATCTATTTTACTTTACTACGCAGAACTTTTAAATAAAATAAAATTATAATAAATAAATGCCATAAGAAAATAAAGTAAGATTATTGATTACATTTTAAGAACAGAGGGGGCCAAGGTAGGGTTGGATTATCTAACAAGAAAACGAAAATCAAAACGAGTTTTAACTTTTGTTTCAAATGAGCAATGTTGCATATACAAAAAGTTGAAGGCGCCACGGCGCCGCACCGCGACCGCCGTCATCGTCAGCTCTAATCAGTATCTGCAACTTTCGTGCGACTTTCCAGAGAAGTTTATTCTTAATTGTATCTCAATCATCTGGAACTGTCACAGAAAAATATCGATAGCCGCCAATGTGCGAAATCACGTAAGTCCGTTTGAGACTTGAGACGTTGCAGACTTCCTGGCATACTGTATTTTAACTTTAGAAATCTGGAATACGTAATTTATTGATAAATTCCGAGATTTTTTTTCTCTGTTTGGAGAATATTTCATTTAAATTGAAAGCTCTGGAAGGTGGCGTGTTTCCATTTGAAAAAATAAATTAGTGGATCAAATTTTGAAACAACGTGATGGAGGTACATGCATTTCGCTCTTTGGCCATCGGCACTCATAACTTTCCTCAAAAATAGTAATTCGAGAGGCATTTGGCGACATTCGCATGATTGCACACAGGTACGGCGTTTTCCTTTTCCTTGGCATAACAGAAGTACGTGTGTCCCTCAATTTTTTAGAAATTTCCCAAATGAGGGGCTTTGAGAACAAGGCGCATTAGTGCAGTTTTTGAAAAAATTTATGTGTTATTGATTTCAAGTACTAGTCTTAATCCATGTTCCGTGGAAAAATTGGGATTTTTTTGGGATTGGAAAATTTACTTCCAAATCCCAATTTTTCAACATCAAAAAGTCAGGTTGAACTTTCTTCCCGAAATAAAGATCCGTGTAATTTCGAAATTTCGGACACGTATTTTCTTGAAATAGCAAAAACTACACATATCGACGGTGTAAGTCAGCAATCACATAACTCGGTTTGCGACGTCGCAGACTTCCTGTCATACTTTATTTTTTAAACGGGAAAAAACTCAACGGCAACTCTTTAAAACTGCCGTGATTTTTCTTCTCGGTGCGAAAAAAATTCTGCAAATACTTCAAGGAATGATGTCCAGTTGTTCTGCTTTAATAAATAACATTTTTTTTTTTTTTTTTTTTTTTTAGTTTTTCCGGGAGAAAAAGTGGCGGATCTTATCGAAGATATGACAATTTAAGCATCTTGTTCCGCCGGCTGTAAACAAAGTCGGGGGGTTTCGATTTCCATCCGTAATGAATAACATAGAGGCGGAGATTTTCAGACACAGCAAACGAGTTATGTGATTGCCGACTTACACCGTCGATATGCTCCCTGTCCTCCAAGCCCCTCAAATGTAAGTTATATCCACGACAGGTACGAAGAAACATTCGGAATAAAGCCAATCGTTGCATAGAACTTGATTTAATTCGGTGTGGTGATGGGTTGCATCATCAAATTTGAAGGCGAACTAGTAGTGATTTCGTTTCCAAGCGACGCGGCGCACCAACGACCGTCACGCTGTAGGTAGCACCATCATCTTCATTTTACAGTGAAAGAAGAAACAGCTTAATCGTCCCGAAACATTGACAAAAGAAAAAAACAACTTAAATCGGGACTAAGGCTACCTACAAATAATAAAAAGAACAAATAAAATAAAGTAAAAATCCCGGGACGTTTTGCAGGGATCACACCCGCATTTTCAACCGGCTGAATCGGCAAGAACAAAAGAAACAAAAATTAGGAAGAAAGACACTATGAGCCTCACCGCTGTTATTATGAGACTGACAGTGCAACCAAAATAAACGAGCGAATAAATGGAGCTGGAACACCTGAGTAATCTCTGTTTCTGTGTGCTTTGATTCAACTGTCACTTGCTCGTTTGTAGCCCTGCTACAGACGCATATAAGTTGAGAGAGGAAAGTCACGATGCCTTCAATTTTATACATACACATTTTTGGGCAAAATGAGAGACGACGTTTCTCCATTTGCGACGTTGCAGACTTCCTGAGAAACTTTATTTTTTCGTAGGGAAGCAGGTCATCATAAAACATAAATTCTCCATGATTTTTCGTGTTCGATAGCAGAAGCTTTGGTTCAAAAATTTAAAGTCGTAAATTCGGATTGTTTCTCATGGAAGAGATGAAATAAGAACGGAAATTTTGAAACACCGCAATGGAGATACGTGGTTCCGCATTTCAGTCGGTGCGATACGGACATCCATCAAGTTTAAATAGTTGCATCAAGTCCCCGTCACCGCCGACCAACGCGTCTGTCGATCGAATCAACCACAAATAGTATGAGCAGGGAGCCAAAACGCCTTCAATTTTTTGAACGCAATACGGACATCCGTCGAGGTTGTATAGTTGTATCAAGGCGCCGTAGCAAGCGCGTCCCATTGTTCATCGTTACAGAGCCTGCATAGACGATCAAATTCCGATCAAAGTAGACATGCTGATGACTGGTGGTCACCATCTACCATCAAATTTTGACGGGCCGCACTTTTTTGTTCAAAGTAAGATCAGAACGGAGTGCCACCATTCATCATTTCCTGCCACAGGGAACATTTCTGCCAAGTTTTCATTTTAAAATGGAGCAAATTAATGAGTTTAAGACTGATGACTCCCGACACTTTGATGCTACTTTGATCGGAATTGGTTCGGGAATTTGATCGTCTATCGAGGCCTTATTTTAGTTGCACTATCAGTCTCACAATAACAGCGGTGAGGCTCATAATGTCTTTCTCCCTAATTTTTGTTTCTTTTGTTCTTGCCGGTTGAAAGTGCGGGTGTGATCCCTGCGAAACGTCCCGGGTGTGTTATTTTTATTACTTGCGGCCTTAGTCCCGATTTAAGTTGTTTTTTTTTTTTTTTTTTACAATGAAGTAGGATTTACAGTTAAGGGTTGAAATCGATGCTTCCGCGCTAAAGAAAAATTGTCGTATGTACTTTCGGCTGTTGCCAAATCGCCGTGAATAAAATACGGATTTTCGAAGAAATTTTGGAATATTTTCTCCAAATTTTTCAGAACAGTTTTCCCACAGTTGGACATATTATACATCACTTGGAACTTTCAAAGGGAAACATTTATAAGTTTCCTACAAAATAGCTCTTTTTCGAGAGGCATTTAGCAACATAATGTTATTACGGCGTTTTCCCGTAGCATGGCTTCGAGTGTCTGCTAATTTATTGATAATACCTCATAAAGTAAGTAAAAGGTCCCCATTGCCCCAAAAATCAATGCACACATCATCATTATCATCATTATTACATCTGATATGAATCAGAATCAGCCTAAGAGAATCGGAGTTTGAAAGTGACCTCTATGTTTCTAACTTTGCGTTAAAGTCTTCTTGCATATCTACCCCACATTGTCCATGTCCATCTCAGATTGCCGAGAAAGATTCAGGATACAGCCAATCGGTGGATACAACTTAATGAACTTCGGTGTAGGGTTGGGTTGCATCGCCAAATTTGAAGGCGCGCTTACGACGAGTTACGCTGCAAGTCACATCATCCTTACTTCAAGATGAAAGAGAAATTGTAGTTTAGGGATGGAAACTATGCTTCTGCCTCAAAGAAAGACGCCATAATACTTCGGCTGTTGCTTTTGCGTTGAAAAAACTGATTATCTGGAGAAATTTTGAATATTTATCCTTCAATATTCCAGAGAGATTAGTTCGGAATTTCATCTAAATCGTCTGAAACTGTCAAAGAAAAATATTCATATCTTCCCTCAAAAATAGTAATTTTTGGAGACATGTTTGGCAACTTCCGCACGATTGCTCATACAGTGTTTTTCCTTGGCATGTCTGTGTGTGTCCGTCAATTATTTCCTTGGCCGTCACCTTATTGATAATGCCTCAAATGAGGGGCTTTGAGGACAAGGCGCATAAGTGCAGTTTTTGAAACAATTGATACCTATGTTAATGATTTCAAGTAAAACTACCGAGTCTTAGTGCATATTTTGTGAAAAATTCGCGCTCCCAAATTCCGACTTCTGAGCATCAAAACGTCGGTTCGAACTTTCTTTCCGCTGTCAGAATCCATGTCATTTCGACACTTCGAGCACGTATTTCTCGCAGTAGCAAAAACTGCTTTCATGCGCCTTGACCTTCGAGCCCCTAAAATGTAAGTTATAGGTCCCCTGGATGCACGGAAACATTCAGAATACAGCCAATATGTGGATAAAACTTATTGTTAATTAACTTCGGTGAAGTGTGGGTTGCACCGTAAAATTTGAAGGCGAAATTAGCGGCAATTTTGTTCATTTCTACACATATGCTTACAAAAGTATGACAGCATCATTTCGCAATGAATACCTAAATACAAAAACAAAACTCAAGGAATAGGAATTTTTGAAAATTCGCTTTTCCGAATAATTTATAGATGGTGCAAAATAACTGAGATCCTTTACGGTTTCAGCAACAGGAGGAATTTGGGGACAGCCCCATCATGCAGCTGATTTCGTTATTTTTATCCTTTCAGATGGAAAACGAGGGAATGAGTCATACATACGAGTGTGTGGTCAGACAATATGACCCAAAAACCTCGTAATCAGATACAAAAAGGAAAATTTTCTAGGCATACGATTCTCCTCTACCTACTTATAATTACGGCTGCTGAATCCGAAACGAAATTGGTTCTTCTACATCATGAACTCCCCCTCCCCCCCAACCTGAATTGAAATTTTCCTGAAAAAATCAATTTTTATAATTTTTCATTGAACGAAAATTCCGATTTTACAGGAAGATATTGGACCGAGGGTAAAACTGAGATCATTTTCAAACTCAGTGCGCAACATCACATAGGAGTCAACTATATGTAGGTATTTAGTACACTATACACAGTCCGCCGTTCAGTGATTTTTTTTTCCTTTTTTGCAGACCCGTCTTATTTCTATGATCCATGAACTTCATAGACCTACTTTTCCTTAAATAATTTTTTCTACATCAGCTAATATGGGTATTTCAATGTTTTGGATTCTAAACTTTAGGATCATCATGCTAGAACTCCTAAATCTTTTTGGTCCCCTCCCCTTCCACAGGACATACCTATGCTTCTCATAGGTTTATATACTGCACATAATACTTACTTCGCTGTAATTTGATGATAAAGTAATTTACACAGCAACGCACTATAATTGTAAGTAGTTATTGTAAAACCATTGGTTTTCTTTGAGAGTATTGATTTGAGACCTAAATAATTTAAAGAATAGCGAATCTCTGTTGCTGAATGCTCGAGGTTCAGGGTTCCTGATGATTTTTTATAACGAGGAATTAAACTCCTTGCCTTGTTAAGATTAAAAGTTCTTTTTAAAACAATAAATAGACATTTTCCTGAGAATTTGGTGAATATTTTGAGACGAAGAGCATATTTCCTTTTACAGTTACTGAGACTTAGGTGTGCAAAAACATTTTAAGCAACTTAAATCATGAATTTTCAAGCATTGTGCAGTAACCTTGGACTTCCACCTCTCATCTACCATAAATGCAGGATTGAGGTCACTACTAAATATATCAATGACAACAGGTAAAGAATCATTTTTGTTAAATTTTTATTAGCAAATCAAAAATAAATGAGAAAGTATAAATTAGTGAGAAACAAATTAAAATGAGGATAAACAAAGGTTTGGAAAAGAAACACAAGTTCCACAATAGGTACAACAAAAAATCATGAGGAAAAAAAAATAATTTAAAAAATTGATACAGAAAAGGATCATCTAAATTTTATCTGGACCTTGGTATCCAATCTTACACCCTCAGAGAACATACAGTTCTTTCTTAATGTGTTCAAAAAGTGGCATAATAGATCTTTCCACTGTTCAAATAAAAAAAAAATTAAATAAAAAATATTCAATGAGAACTAAAAGTCTTGAAAAATTCAGCCTCACTTTGAATTTTATAGGGTTGCTGCTGACTTTTTCTGCAACTTTCAATTCTCCAGTTAGTCGCCTCCCTTTGTTTGATGATTTGCAAACTATACATGAGTGAGATGTAGAAAATTTTTGACTGGTTATTGATATTACTTGAGAAAATATGAACATTTAATCACATGCGAAGCATTGAGCGGTAAATGTTCGCCGAAATCAGAGAGGACTTAAAAAAATGAAATTAATTAATGTAGAAAGATATTCACACAACTTCCGTAATATCACAGGCCTCCTCTCAATGCTAGAACAAGATGCAGTACAGATCCTCCTTGGACTTTATAATCTTGCGCTGTCTTCTCATCATTCCTGAAATTTTATAGAGCACACGTCAATACTCGGTAAATTAACATTGTCAGGTTATTCAATCAGACACATGTATGCCAAAACTACAAGCTAAGTGCTAGGATCTTCGTCTCTTAAGTTGTGCCTTTTTACAGAAAATCTGACTTAAAGTTCCAAAAAATCCAAGTTGAGATTTAGAGACTAAGTACTGCAAAAAGAAGATGTTTAAAAATAATTTGACTGGAAAAAAATAACGCCCAAAAATGTTAAATCAAGTCAGCAATTAAACATTATTGATAGTTTAAAACGTTGTTTTTAGGAAAGTGTTAACCCCCCTTTCCAAGGCTATAAAATATTTCAGATTATAATAATAGAGGTACTCAATCTTAAGTGGCTCATTTGCTTACGTACCTACAGAGAATTATATCTTTTCCTATTAATTTACTTAGTCCTTTTTTTACAATTTTAATCACAGGGACCAGACATTTAAAAAATAGAATACAAGTTATCTTGCTACCCCTTGGTGCCTACTAATAAATTTTTCAAATAAAAAATAATCATCATGTTCTTGACTTGCTGCTTGACTGCTCTGTTTGAATGAGGGACTCATCTGATTATCATCGATGTAATTTTAGGAGGGAGGGGCCAGGGAAGAAAACTTTATCCGAGATGAAAGAAAACAAACTCACATTTGTTTCCCTGAGAAGATGAGTCGCTGCTGCTGCGGTGGTATTCCCTCCTTTTCTTCAACTCTCTCTTTGATCCTTTCCACTTTGTCTGTTGGTTCGATATCAATTTCAATCTAGAAAATTACACAAAAAATGAAATACTCACAGATACAAGTTTTACCCAGCAGCCTGTGACAATCATAACATGAAAGGCAAGGGGGAAAAAACGGGAAACAAGGCCAAAAATACACAATAAAACACCAAGACTTTTCAGCTCAGAAATGAAGCCATTTTCAGTCGGAGAAATAAGTAAGTAAAAATAAACAAAATTTAGAAAAAAAACCTGAAACCTACATGATGGTGGCCAGGGTTCGAGAATGACTCTTGCCCATCACCATGTAGGTTTCAGGTTTTTTTCGAATTTTTTATTTTAATTCTTATTTCTCCGATTGAAAATGGCTTGTTTTAAGCCGAAACTTTTCAGTGTTTTACTGTGTATTTTTAGCCTTGCTTTACGTTTCCCTCCCTAGTTTTTTCATGATATTACTCAAAACTAAGTAAAGCAAAATATCATAATTTTTTATCAGTGCTTGCGGGCAAAACTATGGGCGCTGCTTTCAGACTAAAATTCTCTGCCATATTCTTAAAAAAATTGTGACATTCCCTCCATTGGCTTGGCAGCTTTCATGAGTTTACAATGCTTTTGAATAAACTGCCTCTCAAGCTGATGACATTTGCATTATTAGTATACATTTTTTCCCTGAATTTTAACAAGCGCAAAACTCTCTTGGTGAGAATTTTAATTTATTTCAAGGTTTATTGCAAAAGTTTTCATCAATGTCCAATTTTATGTAGTACCAGCGGTCATGAAGGGAAAAAGGAATGTAAGCATGCAATAGATCTGAAAGTCTGAACTGCTCATAATGCAAAATCAAAAAACTACAATTAATAAAGTAGTGAGCTAAACATCTAATATTGAGATGATATAGGTACTGAAAATAAGGATGGCTTACCTCTTTTCCTGTGAGAGTCTACATCAAATTGAAAACATGGAACAAAACAAAATAGAAAATTGAGATAAGTACATATTTCACAAAATAAATGATTGATAAACATAAGATTGATGCGTGATGCTTCGTTACAATTTTTAATACATGCTCAATCAACAAATCAAATTTTGCGCCGTTAAGCTAAAATCAGAATGGCTAAATATCTAATATAAGACAGCAGCATATCCTTGCTGACACTAATATTATCTTGCACAACAGTCCTTAAAACTTCTGGAGTAACTATGGTGGTGTATGATGCTTAACAGGTAGCTTTTGAGCCCAATCACATTGCTGCTGCAGTAGAACAGGTATAAACTAATAAGGACCCTGTGAAAATGGAGTGATCCAAACCCCATGCTGAACAAGCAACATTTTTCAACTTGGTTACAACTACATAACCCATGACTTGCATGTATATGAGGGAATGATCTATCAAAAAACTTCTCTGACACAATGCTTAACAGTCTCCTAGGGTCACTGAGACTGTTAAGCTGTGGCTTGTAAACAAAAATGCTAAAAGATACAGGATGCGTTTACTTCGACAGCGCATAACGCATCTGAGGATGAAAGAGGCTTGCTACAGACAATCAGCGATGAAACAGGTAAGGAATTAGTAACACAAGTTCTTGGCGACCTGGGAGGGTATGATAAACTACTTTCATATAATTCTTGCTCCTACTGGAACTCTTGCAGCATGAAACGATAAAGAGGTACGAGCATTATCATTCCGTGAGAAGTATGAATGAGGAAGTATAGATCTAAGCCCTTACCTTTACTTTGATCAGCATGATTGAAGATTCAACTAGTAGCAAATTTACGATAAACAAGATACCACACAGTCCTCCGAAACAATGGGACTCTAACGGGAAAATGATCTACAGGTAAATGTAAAAATTTTCACAATACACAAGAGCCGGAAGATTTTGCGGAAAAATTTTGTATAGGTTAGGATTCTTAATTTCCAGAAATTCATCCACGAACATTGTTTATTTAATTTGGTAGTTTGAGGTTATGGTTATGGTCATTATGGTGTGTCCATGTTGGTGATAGTATTATTTTAAATTAAATTAGTCCTAACAAAAATTTCGATCTCTATTGTTTTTCTCCGATGTAATTTTCAACCAAAAACTTATCGGTCCGCTCAGGGAATCCAATAAAAAACAATTACTTTTACTTACTGCAAGTATTCCGTTCAAAGTTCTCGTTCGCCTTGTTTTGTAATCACCATCTCCATCCAGGATCATGCCTTTTATGCACGGTCATGTGCCCATCAGGCGTACACTGAAGTATTTAAATGCCGGTCAAATCATTCTCAAGGAAAGAATAAAAATATTTTCTTTAAATTTCAGCTCTAGAGGAGATCATCATAAAGGAGCTAGGTAAGAATTTTATGTGAATACCTGTATCGATAGTAATTGGTCATTTCCCTTTTAAATCTCTAATAAACCATGAATTAGAATCCATCCTTGTTACTTGTGTGTCTTTGTTGTCCAACGGTTACGTGGGGCTGGCTTGATTAGGGGCGGAGGGAGGATGGTGTTCTAGGAATGATAGAGCGCATTTAATCTAACCTCGAGCACGAATTTTAACTTTCAAATCAAAATCTCAACATGAATTTTGCAGCAGGACTAAAAAATAGTGAAGAGGGTAAGCCCTAAGTTTAAGTAAATCCCTTAACGTAGGGGACCAAGGTCTAATTATTTGCACGTTTACAACAAGTACAAGTTTGTGACCAGTCCTGGGTGCATAGAGTTTTAATGAATGTAATTTGGTGGCAAAAGTGCAAAACCACTTGTCTCCTTTGTGGTGTTTCAAAATTTTTGTTCCTATTTTATTTCTCAAAAGAGGAACAATTCAACTTTATAACTTGAAATTTATACAGGATATTCTGCCATTGGAAAAGAGGCTATCAAAGGAGTTTTCAAGAAATCATGTTGAATGGTTTACTAAAGAAAAGATAACGCAAGTATGATGGGAAGTCTGTAATGTCACAAACAGAGATATGTGGTTTCGCAATTTAGTCATCGAATTATCACTTGATAGGTATTTTTAGCTGTCCTGGGACTGAGGATAAAATCATATTTTCATGTGAACCTTTGAATACATTCCTCTTTCTCTTTCAGGGAATTCGCATTTTGGCATCTGCAGCAACTCCAACATAAAAATCCTGATGTTCATGTCGTCGAGTTTAAAGATTTGACTCCATCACCATTTATTAGATGCTTCACAGGTGAGTGTTTAAGTCTGAATGAAGTGATTATTTTGTCTTTAGATTTTAAGGTTTTGCATTGATGAAACTCACTCCATTTTCAGCAAAAAATTTGAACTTTTCATCAACATTTTACCCAAACTATCAACAGATTTAAAAAAAATGGTTACTTTCCACTGATTTTGGCATGACGTTACACCGCATCAGACCCTCTTTCTCCCCCCATCCAGCACCTGTCAAACCACGCCGACCCCCATCCTCCTTTTCTTGTATCTCCCCCCCACCCTCCTGATGGACATCTCCCAAGACACTTCCTGCAATGACTGGCCTTTGAATTTGAAACATTATATAGGACAAATCCTGTATCAAACGTTATAATCATATTTTAACATAAAAAACGATCACTGAATTGAAATACTAACACTTTTTAGTGAATTTGAGTAAAGCAAGAGAGAAAATAAATTTAAATAATGGACTTTTGAATTCAGCGGGTAAATAATATAAGGGTGTTGAAACCGGGCTGGTTAGGTCCCAAAATTGACCCATTTATCTACCTTCATCAAAATTTTTGTTTGTTCCTTAAAATTTTGATGTTCTAGAAAACAATTTTGTACAAATACTCCTAAACAAATTCAGTTCTTCTTACCAAGTCTCTTGATGGTGATCAGCCTTCTTCCAACCACCCCCTTATGTGTATCATAATTCTTCATACCTGAATTTTTCCTTTTGAATTGTACTTAATATACTTTATTTTCATTTCAGACAATGGAGATAGTGTTATAATTGATTTGGAAGGGAGAAGCAAAGAATCAATCCATGATCATGTCATGAAAGTTTTAGGAAAATCCGAGTAAGTATATCGTCTTTTTTCCATCTTTTCTTTTCTTTTTCTTAGCATCATACAGAGTTTACCCTACAAAAATGAAAACCTGGAAATGAAGGATTTCAACAGAAGAATTATTTGTCAATTTGTCTCTTAATTGATGTTTATCTATTTATTTCCTTCATGACCAATTCATTTCATGTCAACTTTTCTCAAGGGAGGCTCTATTATTGTTTGAACAAGTACAATGATCATTCAGATGTTCATTGCTGTGCATTTGAAATTCCTGGCAGCAGATATGCAATCATTTTTTTGAAACAGTCATTCAAGGTTTCCAATTTTTTTTTTTTTTTTAATTGCACAACTTCAAAAGGAGTCATGCCTGTCAGCATAATTATGCTACATCTTTGAGGAAATCTTGTATCAGCAGAGCAGAACTTACATGACAGTCCTAGTTTTACTCCTTTCCTGTAACTTCCATCTTGGGTTCGAATCTTTTCTTTTGAAATACATGCATAATGGTGTACTGCCATCAGCTGAATAGATTGGTCTCTCTATTCCTTCTTTTTTGTTGTGTTTAATGGTGTATTTTTTTTTTATATTTCAGTCGTAAAAACTTACTTGAGCAGCATATCGCCTCAAGTTTAAATCATATCTTAGGTCACTTCCTCAGTCTGGACACTCTCAAGTTTTTATCCTCCTCACAAATTAATTATTTTTGTAGGCGGTCATGCACAGACCTCTCAGAAATCAGGATTGCTTGTTTTAGGAAAATAGAACACTTCTATGTATTTCATGACAACTAATACATAATTTAAATTTTTTTTTGTTTATTTTTCAGAGATTTATTAGAAAAAGAGGCAAAAGCAAGAGAGAAGAAAGAAAACCCTGCTAATTTTGGATATATGTGTGAGAAAAATTGCATCTGCGAATTCTTTGGTCAAGTTCCATGCCCAGGAGTGGTGCCTTTACCCCTTTACATGAAAGGAAAGACCATCAAGAAATTACTTGAAGGAGATGAATAATAAGCAGTTCACAGAAACTATCATGTACGAACTAGTGATTGGAAATCACCCTAAAAGTTTTGTATTTTGTAAGTAGAATGCCCAAAATATGCTCTGCATCTGTGTACATAACTAAGAAATAAAAAAGATGAGGGCAGGATTTTTCAACTCTTTTCCTCAGCTGAACCCATACCTGCAAGCTAACTGTGGATCGGAGGGCAGGTGTTCTTCAGTTTGCGGTCAGAGCTGAGAGAAATGAGGAAGAGCACTGCTGTAAGATGAATTGAGATTTCATGACCTAATCAAAGTCAGACTCAAAACTTCATTGAAATCTTTATTCATCGGAGCACTTGAGTTAAATGATACTGAAATAGATTTTTTGTTTGTTTGTACAGTATAATAATGATATCAAGTCTCATTTCAATGGATTTTCATGTTTTCAAGAATAAATAAATGTTACTTTGTTTTTTATCCTCTATATATTCTATATTTTTTCTATTATTCAAATAATCCTTTTAGTATTTCATTAAAAAAATATCACATCTAAGTAGCAGAAAGGAACCAATGTAATTACAGTGTTTTCTAAATCGTGCAACTTCTCCTTTGCTTTAACAAGTAATAAATAGACATTAAGTTATCAAATTTAAAAAATTGTTGTCTTTTAAAATTAACAATTTTTTGATAGAGAAATAAAAACATGTTCTCATTCAGGCATTTTCTTGTAAGAAATAGATTCATATTTACAATTTTTACAATGCTGTAATTGTGATGGTTCCCTTCCACTTGATGCAATCCAAATGTATGTGCTTAGTCCTCCGTTGTTGAGGAATGGTAAATGAGTTGTCACAGAAGGTGAAATGCATTATAAAGAATGATCACTAAGAGGTATTCAAAGAAAAGAATTCGATAAACATTCATGAATCGACAAATAAATTTACTTTGATTCTACCAAGTCTCAGTGATTACAACTTTTCAACTTGAATCAACAAAACATAAAATGTAGATATGAAATCAATTCATTCATAAAATACTGTACAACTTACTGTAAAATTCATACAGAGAAATAAAATCTATCACTTCTTGGTTCCATCTATTTTACAAATTAATACATTGGTACTACTGAACTGAATTAAAAAAAAATAAACATTTCCTTAGAATGAAACTTATAATTTCTTGGTGCCATTTGATGCGCTAATAACAGATTTCAACCATTAAATTAAAACCAGAAAAAAGAAATCTTTGCACGAGTGTAATTAATTGTATCACTAGAGATCCAAGCACTAGTTAGTTGAATTAATATTTTTTTTCTTGCATCAATCATTTGTATTGAGTTAGGTTAATTTAGAGTTATTTTCCCTTTATTTTTCTTTTCTTTTTTTCAAAGCAACTGCGTGGAAAAATTTTCCCGAAAAGGAAAAAATTGGGTGACAAAAAACCAGTTAAAAATATTTATACTGGAGCTGTAGAGCACCCCCCCCCCCTTCTGCCTCGAGGAGTAGACAAGGAGGGATTGCCAAACTGTGTGTATTATTGCCTACACTTATATTTTCCCCTCTGACAGCCATAAGGCTGAAAACATTACTTTTTCTTGTTTTCTTTAGATGTTCATAATACTGAGATCATATACAGAAGAGCATTGCAACCCTTAAATACAATGAGATTACAAGGAATTTCTTCAACCTTGTTCAGGCGAACTCTGTTAGTCTATTAAGCTCCTTATCTTTATTTCCTTACAGTAAAAATTTGCAGTTTAGTTAAAACTACGGAGATCTTGTTGATGAAATTTAAAGAACACTATGAGCGAGAGTAAGGTTTTGATCGGTGAAAGTTTCTTTGATCTGAATATGGTTTGTTCATCCTATGGGAATTCATGCCTCCTCTTGAGCTAGAGTGACTAGATTTTATAGTAGGCTGTATTTCAACTTCACTAAACGAAGTACTTTCCATCATCTTCAATTTTGCTTCAATTGCCTGAATTTTGGTGAGTTTACTGGAAACAGAAAAATTAAAGCACAAATCAATGCTAGTTTTTAGAGTGATATTTCGGCAGTGAAATTAATCATGTGTTTCAAAAAATGGTTCAAAAAACAAAATGAGTCTATTTCTCAATGAGTGCTCAACTGCACAACCTGAATTGCAACTAGCCTGACGAAACGAACAAACGATTTTTAATAAATAATCTTCACGGTTGAATTCCACAAGGGAGCAACCTCATACTCATATTATAAATTCAATTTTATAAAAACAGTTTTCACAAAAAAGGAAAATTTCATACTATTCAGGATCAAACATCATTGTTTTTGGGGGTTCGCTCTTACATTTCACCCTATTGAAGATTTCAAGTACGCAGAATTATTGGTACATTTTCAGTGGATGCGTAATTTTTGGCTTTTCGTGAAACTCTATTAAAATGAAAGATGGGGGTTCAGTCGGAACTCTGAGCCTAGGATCTTACGCGAGTGCAGAGATAAAATTACTTTCGTAAGTGCGATTCGAACTGCTTCGAATTTTTGAAAATGCAAGGAGGGCTGGACACTGCTCTTCTACTCTTCAATTGTAATGTACTTCAAAATTAAACAGACGGAGGAAATGGGGAATGATTACATACCTGATTGGTTTTTTTTCTTCAGAGGCACCAGCTAGAGCAGGAATTGTAAGTTTAGGTTTGGATTTGGTGTCGTCCTCCTGTAACAGGAGAAATGAAAAATCAATACTTTTGCCACAGTAAAGTATACCAAAAAAGAGTCCAAATTAACAGGTCAGCAAGTATGTTGGTGTAATGGAGACATCCACTACTATCATGTCAGATCCCAAATATTACAGTCTCCATTCTCTGAGATTCTTTAAAAAAAGCACACGGATACACAGACCAGGAATATGTTGCGCTCAAGTCTTATAAAAGATGGAAAAATGAAAGTTCACTGCACATAATAGGGCTATTGAAATTTTTTTTTCAATCCATTTTTGGTGATGACACTGAAAATGTGAATACCTACATTTTTTCATGTTTCATTTTTAACTTTAGGAAGACGGCCGCAGAAAATACGTGCAAAATATGCAATTGTGGCCCCAAAACTAAAAAAATGTAGGCCATTACTTGTGCTTAATATAACTATGTCAATAATTTTGACTTTTTCCTTTTTACAGATATGATTTTTTCTATTTTTAATGGGTAGATATTTAATGAAATAATACAGATCGTTTTCACAATGTCAAGAGTAAATTTAGATCTCATTAAAACAGTGAACGTCTTTTTTCAATAGAACATTTTAGTGAGGTTCTGAAGTATGGATGAGAGTATTGCTTAAATATAAGCGCGGATCATGGATATTACATTGGATTCATGGTGGTTGAAAGCATGGTTTGCACGTTGCTTCCAATGCTGTCGAAAGCTTCAAGCCAGTGAGAAACATTCTTTAAATAACTGCAACCTTAAGCCTATTTCATCCGGTCAAAACGCTATTTGGAGCCTTTACAAGCTTAAAAGGATTGCTTTCTAGAATTTAGTCTGAACTTACCAGGAGAATTTCTGGATCATGTATCAGTCCCAATGGAGCAATGAGGGTTCAGGATATTGACAAAACAGTTAGAGGGAGAGAGATTTGATTGTCAAAGTCATCACTGTGTCTTTGCAATTCATTTATCTTCCTTTAACTTTTTCCTCTTTTCAAAGCGGCTCAACTGACCTTGATGCACATCATTCCGATGTCCTACTGATTGTGGTTCTGTGAGCCACTGCAAGACGCTATTGCGATGAAGATGAAATAAGATTCAGGAGCCTAAGTTTTACCTTTTCATTGTTGTACGCCCATTTGATGGCAATATTCTTTGTTCCAACTTTAGTTCCATCTAAGGCTGTTTTCACCCGTTTGGCATCCTCCAATTGTGAGTAGGTGACAAACGCATAGCCTCGTGGCTGACCTGCCAACGGTCCAGATCGATGGAAGAGCAGGTCAAACTTTTCGATGTTCCCAAATTTTTGAAGGAGTTTCAGGAGATGAAACCAATTGAGAAAAAAAACAAACACATTATTGGTGACATGATAAGTACATATTGACATGAGTATCATTAAATCTTGAACTAGGAAATAGCAAATACGGATAGAAAAATTCATTATTACAAGTTGTTATGACTGAGCTTGATTTGATTTTTGATCTAATTAAACTAATTAATTAAATTTAATATAATTAATTAAATTAAAATTTAAAACTAATTAAAAATAATTTGATTAAATTAATCTAATTAAATTAATTAGCAACTCATATGAATGGGCATTTCCAAAAACCCTGCAAGCCCATCTGCCTTGATTTTCCAGGAGAGACAATAAACTGAATAATGGACCACTAGATAAGGTACAAATTTCAGCATTCTGATACATGTTTCTTAACCAAAATTTTACGTAAAACACGATGCACACAACGAAAATTACCGAAATTAACTCCTTACGAAGATATTTAATGATTCTTAATGCGTGAATTCAAACCACCCGCTCATGAAAACTCAATGCTCTACGTGATTCACATCGCGCGCTAAACGTTATCATGACAGTCTCCGCGATATAAAAATCTGGCAACCTCAATCTTGACGCTTTGGCTCAGTTATAGCAAATTGCTAATAATTTGAACAACACATGATGGAAAATGAACATTGCTCGATTGAGAAGCTTGCTGAAACCGTTGTAGTGGGCGATTTGACTCATGTAGAGTTTTGAGTTTCTTGTGAGCGGGCAGTTCAAATTCCTCGTAACCAATGTGAAATAAAAACGTTAATATCTTCGTTAGGAGTTGGTTTCCGTAATTTTCGTTGTGTGAATCGTTTTCTACGTGAAATTCTGGTTAAGAAACATGTATCAGATCGCTTAAATTCGTACCTTGTCTAGTGGTCCATTATGAAGGGAGGCATAGCCGAGAAGGGCATTTCAATTCAATTCAATTCATTTATTTTAGTTCGGTGACATATTAACAATAATTCAATTTAAGCTCCATCCCCCACCGAGAGCACAGCTCGAGTGGTGAGTGTCTGGACAACTAAACAGCATTCAGATAGAAAATATAATAAAAGACTTAATTCAATGATTTTAAAAAATCTTTACGAGCTTTATAAAGTGAGAGACAAGAAAAAAAAATCAATAATAAATAAATAGATAGAATAAAAAAATAAAATTAAATAGTGACAAAGTATAATAGAATGACTAGATTTTATTTATTTTTCCCTTGTGCTTTAGTGTCTCACACGATGGGCCTCAAAGGGGTTATTCTTCAAACCACTCTCCTCCCCCCAAAATAATGTTGTTTTGAACAGATGTGCGTAGTTTTTTGAAATGATCACTTGATTTTGGAGGTTTTACAGACTAAATTGATGGTTACATTTCATTTTTTGATGAACTTCTCTAAGATCTTTTGTTTATGCATCTCAATGCAGGAAAAGGTTAACGGTACTAGAGGTGTCGTCAGCTAAGTTGACGGTTGTTTACTTTCGGTTTGCAGGCGTTTTCGCGTCACTACTATCCACATGGAAACATCTGGTTCTCTCAGAAGCAAGAGCACAAGCTTAGATAAGTTTTTTAATACTTTCAAACCTTGTAACACTTTAATTTTTAGCCGCACAGAATTCACAACCACAAAAAAGTCGCAAATCATAACTGATAAGTAGTTTTTTTACAATACAATCATGAGACTGATGTTTTTGATGAGGATAGTAGCGAACACCGCTTTGTTCAGAGGACCAAATTCGTCGTTGGCCCTTGCAAACCGAAAGTAAACAACCGTCAACTTAGCTGACGACACCGCTAAAAATGTGCATTGCCGCGCTACCTTGGATGGCGTTGCAGAAGGGCAAGGATTGCAATGCGGAACAATATTGCAGTGAGGGGGGGTCTGTCAAATTCCCGTTGAGTATTTTCCATTTAAAAAATAAAGTATGACAGAAAGTCTGCGACGTCGCAAATGGAGGGTAAATATGATTGTCGACTTACGCTGCCAAATTTCACAAACCTACTTTCATAGTAAGAGTTCTTGATAGCATGCAATACTCGGTCAAGACAAAGCTCAGTAATACTCACTCGGTGATTCGCTCATCCAGGTTACCTATCCACAATCTTCTATCATGAACGCCATCTGGTCCATGCCCTGCGGAGCTGCAAGTCATAATTTCAGCTAAGCGGACACCTCTTGAAAGTTAAGAAGCGAGAACGATCACCTCTCAAATATCCAAGGACTCTATCTAAGGCCAAATTTTAAAGATGGAATAAAGGTTGATGTGACAAATACCGAGGCGAATTGGCAACACTTCTAACTGCAAAACAGCCCCACGATACAAGGAATTTTACACTCACTGATACCTGAGAAGCCTCAGTTAGAGATTGTTTCTCACGAGGTTTTCGAGGATTTAACTAAAATGTACATAATCAGAAGCACAGGGCTGTTGGACTGTGTTGGACTGTCAAAAGTTCAGAAACTCAAAAGTAAACAATTCACTTTCATTCCTCTGGGAATTTTAAGGTTAAGAAAGCTGACCTCAACGGTTTCGTCAACCGTTAAAGCAGCATCAATCAAAAAGTTCTTGAGGCAGAAGAAGAAGACGTAGAATTTTCGGAGACCGATAATCGTAATCAATTTTTCTGATAAATTCTTCAAATTACCAGTGAAATACCTCGTGTCACGTTGTGTAATCTAACTGCTCAAACGCCTCTTAGCTTTTGGACTTTTTTCCGCAACATCAACCAGGTAATTCAGTCGCAGATTCCTTGCCAACCACAGCTTTGTTTACCCATTCAAAACTCTTTTCATAAGTATCTTCATCGTGAAACAAAATCTGTGATTACCTCACACAGTCTCTGATTGTAACGAATTTAGATTAGGAACGATCGTATTCTTGCGTGAAACATTTTCTCCTGATACTGTCACTCTTTGCATGAGGCTAAGTGTCAGAGAGTCCCTGGAACGCAAGTTATCAGAATCGATCTTCCTGCACCTACTTATCCTCACCACAAGTCATCTCGGAATTTTCCTCTGCCTGTCTCCTCTTTAGATTTTGTTAAGTATCCAGAAACAGTATTATCATCAACAATTTTGGGTCTGAGGCACAGCTAGACTCGCAACACATTGCCACGCTGTCCCCATTATGAGGAACAATAGGAGGAGCGTAGCGATGTGCTGCGAGACTAGCTGTGCCTCAAACCCAAAATTTTCGATGAGATTACTATTTCTGGATACCTATCAGAATTGATCTTCCTGCACTTATTTATCCTCACCATAAGTCATCTCGGAATTTTCCTCTTTTTTAGATTTTGATAGGTATCCAGAAACAATAATCTCATTAACAATTTTGGGTCTGAGGCACAGTTAGACTAGCAGCACATCGCTACACTGTCCTAATTATTAGGAATCATAGGAATAGCTACTTACGAAGTTAATTGATTATCCATTCTACCAGACAATAGCCTTGTTCACAAAGTTGGCTGCTAATACAAGATTCCAGGGGCTGCATCAGACTTAAGTCTTGTAGTGATCCCTCTACAGCTCTTTCTTTTTTCTCTCCCTGAACTTCCGTGTCATTGTGCATCTAGTTGTGCGATAAGCGTCAGAAGGAACCTCTCCATTAATTCCCCCTCCCTTTCCCTTTGCTGAAAAGCTACGTTAAAGATTCTTCTCTAGAAATTTGAGACAGCCTTGTCCTTCCTCAGTTGAATCGTATTGTCTCAATCTCTTATCGATAGGAGGCTGGCGAATGCGCACACTATGAGTGATTAACACCTGTCACCTGACAATCTGGGAAACCTGAAAAGTTACAGAATTTCTGAAGACCAGGAAAAGTGAGAGAAAGTCTGGTCATTCATTGTAATAGTCAGGGAATTTTATGAATAGCGCATGAGCTCGACAACTGCAGCTGATGCCCTAAGAGAAAACAAGAATGCCCCTGAGTACCTTTTCCCCTTAATTTAAATCTCTAGAAGTAGAGATATTGTCCTAAGTTTAGCAAAAGTCAGCATATCTTATTTTTTATAATTAAGTTTAATTGGAAGTTTAGTTCGAAGGTTAGGGAATTTGAAAACTTTAGAGCAAGGGAATAACAAAGAATCAGGGAATGTTAGGGGTTGTTAAACAGAAACTGTGTAACGAGGTAAAGAACTCTCTGCACCCGAGTTTTCAGCTTTGTCTGACTGAGAAGTCAGCTGCTCGAAATTGCCAAGTATTAAATCAAAGTAGTTAAAGTGGGTCTCCTTGTTTGCAGATAAAATGAAACAAGATACTCCACCTGCCTCACCTGGACAGCAGGAGGAGGAGGATGATGTGGTAGAGTTGGACGAGGAGTTCATCGTTGATGAAGACGAGGATGACTATGAGAATGACAACGGCTTCGGCATCAGTGATATCAGCATGGATGATGAAGATGGGCAGGATGAAATGTCAGAAGCTGCCAGTAATGCTCCTAAAAGAGACGACTCTGAATTGGTATTCTCCAAACATACAGGTAAGAGCTTGAAATTTTTACGAAGCGAAAAAATAAGTTATTACTTAAGTATGATTATGAACAATTTAAGAAACTATTATTTACGTTTTTCAGTGTCCATACTTTTTTCTCATAGTAAAGTCACCTACTTTCAATCCAGAGAGTTTGAAAACAAATTCTGAAATTTATTATTATTAGAAGTGCCATTTATCACTAATATCTTTTAAAATATTTTTACTTTTACCTTTCTTTCATGTAGACTGGCACAGAACTAAAATTGTAGGAAATGAGGAATGGATATAGAACCGACCCAATTTTCATTACCTTGTCCGACTTGTAAGTACGCTTCAGTCCTGCATGGAAGGCTTGTGTACAGGAGCTCTGTCAAAGTGTTTATAACAGACAGCGATACTCATTTTGAGTACATAAGCTCTCTTAATGTGTTAGTGGAAGGAGGTCTGCCTGCTACATCACAACTCAAATGTTTTTCACTGTGAAACTTCTCTACAGCTGCCACGTCCATATTTGTTTTCTTCTACCACGTAGAAATTCCTCATGTAGAAAGTGTGTCATTTTACAGAACTCCCAAAGAATTTATCAATCTGAAGAACCATGTGTGGAACTTAGGGTTTCACTGAAAAAGAAAAGAAAAACCTGACAGTTCTATCAGTAAGAATCATATACTGTGTATGGAGTTAGTTCTCCCTTCAGTTTCTCAGCCTTCACATTTTTTCAAACTTGCTCTCTCGTTTTAAAAATCCCCATTTCTTCCTGAAATTTTCAAGATGATAACCCTTTGTTTCGTCTTAATTCACAAATTTCAACAATTTTGCAAAGAATATGCAACTGTCACTGACATTCTTCCAAAAACCTGCTAATTTCACCACAATTTGAGCAAATAAGAAGCTGGCCTCCCCAGACAGCCTTTCCATTTTCTCACCTGAGCATCTTAATCTCATGGTGAAGAAATTTCTGCACCCCTGTTGAAGAGGACTAGTGCGTAGTTTGCTCACATATAACAGTCTTCTTGTTTTCAAAATCCTCTAAAAATGTTTCAATATCAACTAAAATATTCCTTCTTTAGGTTCCGTATTTTGCTGTCATTTGGAGCAGAAAATGGGTTGCCTAGCTGTTACAGGAGGAGAAGATGAAAAAGCCTACGTCTGGAAAACACGTACAGGAGAAGTTGAGTTTGAGTGTACCGGCCATAATGTAAGCATTACCCTAATTTTTGGTTCTTTTGTACATACAAATCAATCATAGATTATTACCTTACAGACTGAGATGCAAACACAGGCCAGGGTGTCTACAAGTCCGGAATTTCTGGAAAGTCTGGAAAAAGTACTGATTTTTTAAGAGCGGTCCGGGAGTACTGAAAAAGTGCGGAAATTCCGCAGGAAGGTCCAGAATTTTTTTTCATTTCTTGTCATTTTGGTCATAATTTGAGCGAGTAATTCAAACTTTGAAATTTTTCGAATTTCGTCAATTGGAGGTACTGAAAAAGTACTGAATTTTTCTGTTAAGAAGGTACGGAATTTCTTGGGATTGTACTGAAAAAGTACTGTAAAAGTACTGATTTTTGGCCAGCCTATTTTAGTAAACACCCTGCAGGCTGTGACACTTATATTTCATCATTAAATTTCAACCAAAAGTTGGATTTTCCAAAACTTTTACATGAAACATTGATGAAATTTCACATTTTAAATTTCAGTGCAGCAGTACTTCATGAAATTTTCCATCATAGCGCACAGAAAAGTTGTTGCCAGCAGAACACATTAGAATCTTCCGAAACATTAATTTTTTCTCATCTACTCAATTCTAAATTAGAGAATCCGAAACAAAGAATAATAAACAATATAACCTATTTTATATACCTATTGCAAAATATTAATGAAATGATTTTTTTTTTTTTTTTTTATAATCACAGGATTATTATTCTCTTTTATCCTTTTCCCATGTGCAACATTAATTACTGAATATTTTTTAGGACTCGGTTATTGGTGTTGAATTTAACCATGATGGCTCTCTTGTTGCAACTGGTGACATGGGCGGACTGATCCAAGTTTGGAAAATATCATCCAAGTCTCTTCTCTGGAGTGAAAATATCTCTGAGTTTGTTGTAAGTGCCATCTCTCTCTCTCTCTTTACTCCGTATATCATACCAGAGCTTATAAAATCGACGGTGATACTGCAAAAATGTGTGTCTTGATTGCAGTGTTTCCAACTCTCCAATCCTATTTTATTTCTTATAAGGATACCAAACATGAATCATGCCTTGAAATTTTCACAGAATATTCTTCATATAGCAAAGAAAAACCACCGGAGTTTTCAAGAAATGACATTTAGTAGTTTTCAATGCTGAATATAAAATACCGCAGGAAGTTTAAAATGTCACAAACCAAGATACGCATTTCTACAGTTTCACCATCAAAATGTCAGTCCTGGTATATTCTCAGGGTATGTACTGAACAGCTGCCATTGAGTTTAAAATAATTTATCAGAAAAAACAATTCGAATTTCAAAGCTTATTTTCTGGCATTCGTGATATTTCCTCTTCGTTTGCAGTTAAAAAGTTAGAATTCCAACTTAAGGAGCCAAAAGAAAGGTATTACAAATCCAAAAGCAAAGGCATGTCTTGTTAGGCACTTTCAACTAGGGTTACAAATTTTTTGAAACTGTTATCTTTGGTTGATAATTTTTGACCCTCTGATCAGTGCCCTATGGTAACTTTTTTTGCTGAGTGCTCTGCAGGAAATTGCAGGGGCTTCTCTGAAATATACTGAGGCCTTGAACAATATGCTCCCTGGATTTCAATCACAAGCAGCTGATAAAGTATCTGATTAAATGTAGTACAAACCTTTTTTAACATTCTTTAATCCATTTTACAGACTCTACTCAAATCTGTGAGCATACTAGGAATGAAAAAAGAAAAGATCTTTTCAAGCAATGGATACTTGCTCAACTTATCGCAGTAATCAATAACGCTTTTTTGTCTTAACAAATTCATTGCTTTGAAATTTTTGGAATGCTCCTGCTGATACCCCAGGAACGTGCTTTAATTATAATTGTTGAAAATTCTTTTAAACCTTTAGTGATCATTATCCTCTCTATTGCACTCTTTACGTACGAGTATTTCAAGATTGAATTATGCATCTATGATGGTCTGTACCATGTGCAGCGTTACTCATTTAATTTGCTCTGAGTTGCTTCGAAACTGGTTACTCATTTAATTTGCTCTGAGTTGTTCCGAAACTGGTTACTCATTTAATTTGCTCCGAAATGCTCCAAAACTCTGCAAGTACTTAGTACAGTAGAAATTATTGTCAATTTGTTTTTTCAGTGGTTAAAATGGCACAAAAGCGCCAACGTTTTACTAGCTGGCACTCAAGCTGGCGAAGTTTACCTGTGGAAAGTTCCGACTGGCGAATGCAAAGTACTTGCTGGAAATAAAGCCAACACTGACTGTGGAGCATTTTTACATGACGGTATGTTATAATCAAAAGCATCATCAATTTCTCCTGATCTTAGTTGCAGCCTCCATCATCTCATTCATCAAATGAAAAAACAAGAAAAAGTTGCCATCATCAGGGAATACCGTAAATACTGGGAAATGTGTGGGAACCAACCTTGAAAAGTCAGAGAAAACGGGGAAATTTCAGGGAAAATGACATTGTGTCATGGAAAAATTGCTAGTTCACCTTTATTTGCCTTCTAGAGTGGGTGTAATGTTTTGAACAATAAATTTTGCGCAGAAACGATTTAAAATTACATCTTTTACCATTCCACATAATTCAAATGTCAGGGAATTTTACCATTTAATGTGTGAGGAAAATCGGGAAGATGTCAGGGCATTTCATTTTCAAAATCATATGGCAACCCTGAATAAGAACTCCCTTTTAGAAATTTTTCATCGGCTAGAATGCAATGCATTTAGTCTTGACCCCAGTATGAATTGAATCCAAATATTCAATGACCCCTAGATTTTTTTTCATTTATATTGAATGATAAATTTTATATTTTTTTCTTTTTTTTATCTCAAAATTAATTTATCTTTAATTAAGTATTTTCAACAAATCAAGTTTTTGTGTTTGTTTTCAGGCAAACGTGCAGTTATTTGCTATGCAAATGGGATAATCAAAATCTATGATTTAAAAACCAGCCAAGTTCTTCACACAATTGGTAGTCTGGAAGGTCATTCAGGAACCGTCAGCTGTATTGATATCCACCCCGATAACAACCTGATTGTAACAGGTGGAGAGTTCGGTCAGATAGTTCTTACAAAAACTCAAACCGGGAAGGTAAAAGATATTGCGAATCATTTTAATACAAACATTTTCAATTACAGTAGTGGCCATTGTAACTGTAATTTCAGCTACCCTTGTCAATCTATCCTAGGAACCAATACATGTCTATTGCAAGCGAGGCTTTTGAAATAATTGGCTTATATCTTATTGAGCTGATTCATTTTTCCTTATCTGTTATTCTAGAGACTACTTAAGTCCACTTTTATGAACTAAATGTTTTATGTATAAAGCCCAAATTGCCTTATGATGTAATGGATCACTAAACAAGATATGAATTGAAACACTCTGACTCATGTATTTTCCTCAAAATTTCACGCAGAACACAATTCCTGCAATGAAAAGCACTTAAATCAACTCCTAACCATGATAGTAACGTTTTTATTCAGCACTAGTTACAGAAAATTTGAATTTCCTGATCACAAAAAAAAACAAGAGTCTATGTAAATCAAATCGCACACTATAACTGTTTGGGAAGGCTCCTTATTCAGGCAGCGTTTCTCTCCTGGCTGTGTTCTTCATATTGCGAAGAACAAGCAATAGCTGAGCCAAAACGCTGATATCGAGGTTGCCCTATTTTCCTTCTGCAGAGACTGATACGGTTGTGTTTAGTGCGCAATTTAACTTAATTAGATTACGGGTTTTTTTAAGTGGGAAAGATAAATATTTGCAATGGTTTGAACCTTCTCAATTCGTCAAGAAACTGGGAAAGCCCTGAAAATGGTGATTTGTAATGGGAACGTTGGCAAAATCGGGTTCATTTTTGCAAAACTGTGCTGAAAGCCACGTGTTTTGGGCTAAATCGCGGCAATTTACCCAAACAGAGCCATTTAAAAGTCATCTCTTTGAAATTTCTGAAGCAATAGAGGTTTTTATAATGGGAAGGTTAATAATTTCCTGCATCCCTAAATTTATATATGGAAGAAACGTTAATATCTCGGTTAAGAGTTGCTTTCAGTAACTTGTTGCCCAAATCGTTTAATAGTCCATTAAAGGAAACCAGTTATGTAAGGTAAAATGGCAGGTTTGTTTTAGTGTATCAGTACAAAGAAGCAAATTCTAGACACATTTCTGAAACTAAGCAGCAAGGTCAAAATTTCAATTACCTACCTTTTTTCTACCCCCCCCCCCCCCCCTTATAAGAACCGAACACTTTTCCCATAGGAAAGATTTCCCAAAGTTTTTTTTTTTTTGCAAACGACTTTTTTTACTGTTTGTTTTTAAGTTTATCTTTTTGGTTTTAGGTCGCATCCAAGTTCGAGTGTGATGATACATCCAGTAATGAAAGCTCTAACCATCCTGCCTGGGTTGAAGCAGTGTGTTTTTCCAAAGATGCAAATTTTCCCTTGGTTGTTGCTGCCACTTTGAGTGGTAATATTTTCATCTGGGACTACTCAAAACTGGTAAGTCCCTTTCAACTTCATTGTTTGGTAACTTTAAAAATGTACCAAGTTTGTTGAAATCAGTCTTGCCCCTGATTGGATAGAATCGTTGGGCTGGGGGAATATGGTTTTTTGGCCTCCAATCGAATTAAAAAAAAGAAGTTCAAATATCAAATCGATTCGAATTGAATATTTTTACCTACTTCTGACCAGAAACACCTCTTCGTCACTCAACTCGAAGCAAAAATTCTGGATGTTTTTTTAATTAATGTAGTAAATAATTTCTCTTTATGTTTTATCTTGTGGTTCAATACATTTTATTTACATTTGGGCACTGAAAGTGTTTTTTTGGTGCAAACTTTTTAGTATAGTTCATAAATAGAATCGTTTATAATAATTAAGTTTAAAAAGAAAATGTATTATTTACTATCATTGTTGAAGATTACCGAATCATAAATAATTATATTTATTAAATAATTAATTGGGTAACGTTTTTGTACAATTCTGATTTGCTGCGGAGAGAAAAAGTACAGAATAACCAAAATGAGTTTTAAAATAAAAATTGATTAACGAAAATAAATAAGTTGGAAAATTCAAGGTTTTCAAGTTCGAGTTCGAATCGAGTATCTAAAAAAATATACGAGATTTTCGAATATTCATCCAGCCTTATAGAATTGTAACCCACTGAAAATGTTCTCCAATCGATTCCTTGTTTTCCTAATGTTCCTCTTAAGAATTGTGACACATCAGGACCTCTGGCACAGCTGGTTTGTAGCCGACTTTTGCATGGAGTAAATCGAAGTTTTAAAGGTTTTGTGCCAACAGTTGGCGGCATTTAGCACTATGTTTTCCAAAGCATTAGTGCAAATTTAATCAAATGTATGTGATTGACGAACGGTGATAGGAAGGATTTTTTCTTAACAAGGAGGTAAACCTTTGACCGCAAGTCACGCATTGAGATTTGACCAGCGCTGATAAAACCAACCCTTAAGAAGTCAAAGCCTAGAAAGCCGAAAAACAGGTATTTACTTCTAGAAAATATGCATTGCCAAGAAGATGTGGGTGACATCCTTTTTTCTCTTGGTCCACCTGTTTGGGTATTTTGTTTTCTTCCACCATTTGGCCTGTAACATCGCGAAGATTGCCACAGCTAATTGGTGCAGGGTGTAAGCAAAGGCATTTCATCCTCCCATGCACTACCTTTAGTGGCTGATAGCCTGAATTTCAACGAAGTATTGCTGTTGGTAATAAATTAATCGTCAAATACTTTCCAGGCCCTAAGACACAAAATCAGCGTGGGGCATGGAATCAGCCGTCTCTTGTGGGACCCATTGAGCACCACAGTCTATGCTGCTGATCTGGATGGTGCTATCCAAATTTTGAATGCACGCACTGGGGAGGTTCAAGCAGCTCTTCTCGGCCATAGTCAGAACATATTAGATATTTGTCTCTCATCGTAAGTATTCATTTTCAAACCTTTTCTATCAGTTCTAGTCAAGTTTGAAGCATGCGATAGTACCCACAATTGGATCCACCATTTGAATATCGTGAGATGTCAGTAAGTCCCATGTTACAAGACCCAGTCCTAAATTTTGTCTGCCTCTTGTGAGCTTTCTTGATAGAGCCTATCCTGGCATAAGTTGAATGGGGCTGTTGAACATAGTTTTAAATTCATTTTTTGGAAATGAGTAAAAAGTGAAATGATTGATGTTTTTCCATTTTTCATTAAAATTTTAGTAGAAAAAAGATTCTCTAAGGTGCCACAAATCCACCCCTGTTTCTTGTAAAAAAATATTGCAATGACATCTTTACTGATTTATAAATGTCTGTTATTAATGTAAGCGAATTCAATGTTACAATTCTGAATGTAACAGAAATTATGTATGGCATTAAATTTTGTACTCACTTTGATGATTTGCCTTCTCATGTCATTCTTCGTTTTCTTTCAGTGACAGCAGTATGATTATAAGCGCATCTGATGACAAAACCGCCCGACTCTTCGCCATAAATGCACCGGAAAGGTGAGGCACAGTAAATTGATGCCAGCATTACTCCGATTATTGTTCTCTATGTGTCTATGAAAAAAGTAGTTGTTTCAAATATTTTACTCCTTTCAGATAATAGTTACTTCTATGCAGTAGTGATGTGAACAAGCCTTCTTCAGTGTCCTACTCTAAACTCTTTTTATCACACCCAAGTCGGATGTATTTATCCACCTCATATGTATTGAACCTTTAAATAGCCGTTCACAAACCATATTTTCCAGATGTAGAAGGAATCAATTTATTTTTTAGGGAATAGCTAAGGAGGACCTAGTTGTTGTATTGAACAGAATTTTCAAAATCAAGTAGATGTTCAGAACTTTCTGAAAAAGAAAATTAAAGAAGAGTTAAGCAAGCTATGTAAAGTAAATGGGAATCCTTTATCATGCTTGCAATGCATGCATTTTTGCAGCTTTACACTAATAAACTTTTACAAGTGAGCCTTCTGTACGCAAAAAGATTGTAACATCCCCACATCACATGAAAGAGCATCAGTATTCTAGTGTTATCAATAGCCGGGCCATTTTATTCTCAGGACAAAATCATTGTTGTATTATTCCTGAAAATTCTGGCTTTTCTTCTCTGTGAGAAAAAATCACTGATTTACGAATGTTCAGTTTATCCACGGAACAATACTGTTGCTATTGGTCTCTTTTGATTTTTAATCACTGTTTCAAGAGAATTTTACTGCTATTAAATATTTTACATGACAAACTGATACGTTTTTGCATCATTTAGTGTTTCGATTTCGAACTCACATAATCACAAGAGCATGGTCCTCCTTCGCTTTTGCTGTTTGCCAACCTGTGATCTGATCATTGAAATTTGATCTACAGTTAATTGAACAACCCTAATTGATCAATATCAAGATATCAATCAATAAAAAACAAGATAGGACTATTCAGTTAAAAAAAGTGTAATTAAGTTCCAGTTATGAACCTGCTAATGCTCAAAATTCACTTGGCTGTAAACTTTCGCATGTCTGATTACGAGACAAGCTGCAAGTGCTTCATCTGATTCATTCTATGTATTTTTCATCTCTGTCCTGCAATCACTTGTTTCGCCAGCTGTGGTTCCTAAGGTTGAGCACATGTGACACTAGTGCACATTTATCATGTATCCAAAGAGGTTATGTTCTAGACGTCCCAGATATTCTGACCGTGGGGTCTCGTCTTAGAAAGAAAAATTGATAATAGATAAGTCTCTCAGTATTAAGATTGACCTTTTTTACTTTTAATTTTAAGAAAATGTCAGTGATTTTGATAAGTGAAGCCTTCTCAGCGAATAGGTAGTTAAGTGAAATTTTATTTCCTCTATCCCCCCCTTGTGTTTTTATTTCTTTTTTTTCTGTTATTTTCTTTTGGTATTTTTTGTTTTAATTAGGGCGGCATCAAAGGTTGGAATCCAAGATAGCATGGAAAATTAAGAAAAATTGTTTCTTATAGGAAGTCAAAGAATTCAGAGGGAAATGGTGAAATTGCAATTCGGAGCTGAACTCAAGAAGCTTTTTCAGGGTATCATTAGTGAAGTTTTCTAATACAACTAAGACTCCTTGTCAGTACATATATACTCACTGCAAATATATGATGAAAATCTGAAGTTATTTACAAGAGTTAGAAAATACACATAATCAAATGCAGTAATGATCATGCTAGTATCTCTTTCCAAATTGCTCTTTATTCAAATCTTAAAAACAGATCCATTTAAAAATAATCTTAAATTTTATAAAATGTCAAAAACCAAAATTCTCAATGTCAATCACACTCCGATGCAAGATTGTAAAATTTGTATCTGTAGTTGGAGTCACAGGTGGTACCTCCAAAGGGTTCTCTTGTGTGACGAAAATTTCTAAATTGGATTGTTCAGAACCTGGGTGAGACACAAATATATTCTTCTTGTTTTTTCTTGCTAGTTTGAAATGCTAATTTTACACTCAGAAGAAATTGTAAGTCCATTATTTTTCGAAAGTTGCATTATGTATATTTCAAAGCTTTTTATTTATTTTTTTTCATTCAGTTTAGTTTTTCCTCTTTACTATTTAATTTTTCTTGGTGCATTATTTTTCGTTTTTTAGATGACTGAAATTTTAAGAAGTAGGGTATGGAGAACTTAATGGCAGATCTCTCCTTTTAATGTAAAGAACCGGTATTTGTTGTTAATCCTATTTTTATATTTTAATTATAATTGCAAGATATCGCAGAATCAGCGAAGGAGATGATAATTAATTTCATTGTGTGTAAGTCCTGTTAATGTATTGTCTCCTTCTTGGTAAGTCTTACCTCTATAACAAACTTTATTATAATGATTATGTTTTTTATTATTTAATTAGTAGACTCCGCTCTTGTTTGCTACGGATGTCCTGATTCTGTGTGAACCTTTTTCTACCTTTTTGCGATTATTCAAGCCATTTCTTGTGTTATTTTTAGAATAGGGAGCGTAGCTGTATAATGATAATCAGTGAGCTAATTGACAAGGTATGAAATGAAGCATAATGCAAAATGTACTCTCTTTAAAATTTCAGGAGGAAAACAAACCATACAACAGGAAGTCTTAAGAATCAACTCCCAAGCAAGGTACAAATGTTTACAATTAACTTTTGTTAAGTGGTTAACATACAAATGACGTCATTTGTAATAATTCAACTTTCATTTGATCTGTATTAAAAACAGTCGTTAAAATCATGTTCAGGAGTTGATTGTAAAACTCCTGGATAAGTGAATCGTTTTCCTCATAAGATTTTGAAGGGCAAAGGTGCAACATTTTCTAGGTCAGACCTTGTCCCTTTGCCCATTGATGTGAACTTTAATTAAATCCTAAGCTCAAAAATTATCTATATCGTCTTCTATCAATATTTTTAATTTTAAATGTGAACTTACATCAGTAAAGAATGTATTACAAAGGTTCCCTTTCGAATTGCATTCTTTCCCAGAATAAGTAGAATAGATTTTAAATAATACCCGTCAGTGCTTAACTTTATTCATCTCTAAAATTTCTTTTGCTTCAATAGACTCATTTCCATCATGCACATCATCCCACACCTTCGAATTAGAGGCATGTTACCATGAAAATTATATGATTGACTTCTGGAGTACGTAGCATTATATTTTGACTTACCTTTTAATTTTAGATTATCTCAGAGAAAACTATACCACTTGAGACGAAACTGTAGTCTCTCTTCTGTCTCTTGTATGACAAGGAGGGAATTTTTATACTTATCTACGCACTGGTTTCCTATCTACTAGAAGTCGTTAAATAAACTATTTCCTTCCTGAATGTAACTTTTCATCAAGATGTAGTGTTTCCTTGTTGTCAAACAATTACAATGTTGTAGTTCTGCACTTATCTTCCAAGATTTTCGTTTAACAATTGTGTACCTATTACTTAAAATTCATGAATCTGATGTAATTATTTCTCTCATAGACTTTTGCTTTCAGAAGCATTTTTGAACTGTGTACTTCAATTTTTGTCTCAGAATCTACCGCTGAATTTTCAACTTCAATTTGTTTGTAAATAAAATGTTTTGTTTTTAAAAGGAAATATACACGCGTTTTTGTTTTTCATGACTCCAAAACTTGATTTTGTATAAGTAAACTTTTCAAATTGAAAGGAGATGATCTTGAAGGCAGGGATGCAAAAAGTTGAGGGAAAACAAATTCCCTTTACTCTGAATCAAGATAGAAAAAACTAAAAACGCATTAAGATAAGTCTCTCCGGTTTGAACTATTTTGGGATGAAAAATTATGGTCCAAAAACCACCAGTGATACTATTTAGTTGTTTGATCTTGTCAGCATTCTGACGTTTGAAAAACGTCAAAAGAACAGACCAGGTATAAAAGTAACGTTTTTTCCCAAAATTGAATAAGGCTAAGCAAAAAAGTTACATCTATACTACCATTGCAGTGTTTCAAAGTCTCATATCGATGGTGAAACCACCAGACCACGTATCTCGGTTTGTGACGTCGCGTCGCAGACTTCTTGTCTTACTTTATTTTTAGATGGAAAACTACTCCACGTCATCTCTTAAAAACTTACGTGATTTTTCTTCTCTGTGTGAAGGAAAATCTGCGAAAACTTCAAGTAATTATATTGGTTTGTTCTCTTTCACAAAAATAAAATGGGAGCGGAGATTCTTAAACACCGCAAACGAGATACGTGGTTTCGATCGACAGACGCGTTGGTCGGCGGTGACGGGGACTTGAGATACCTGAGAATGTTTGTGAAGAAATTAATTGAGAATAAAAATTACTGACTGAACAATCACAGTCACTGCCTGTGCCAATGTTAATTAAACAATACTAAAGCACTTTATCGATGGTGAAAGTGCAGAAGTGCGAGTCTCTGCAAAAACACAATTTTCCAGGAGAGTAAAAAAACTGTCTGCATTCCTCTTTATTGTCAGTAGAAGGGTAATAATTCTTGAGGATAGCAGGAATAAGATGTATTTTGAAACTCCATCAGCCGATTCAATAATTTCTCGAACTGTTATTGATGCAACTATTAAAACTTGATGGATGTCCGTATCGCACCGGCTGAAATGCGAAACCACGTATCTCCATTGCGGTGTTTCAAAATTTCCGTTCTTATTTCATCTCTTCCATGAGAAACAATCCGAATTTACGACTTAATAAGAACGGAAATTTTGAACCACCGCAATGGAGATACGTGGTTTCGCATTTCAGTCGGTGACATACGGACATCCATCAAGTTTAAATAGTTGCATCAAGTCCCCGTCACCGCCGACCAACGCGTCTGTGTATCAAATCAACTACAGGTAGTATGAGCAGGGAGTCAAAACGCCTTCAATTTTTTGAACGCAATACGGACATCCGTCGAGGTTGTATAGTTGTATCAAGGCGCCGTAGCAAGCGCGTCCCATTGTTTATCGTTACAGACGAATATAAGTTGAGAGAGGACAGTCACAATGCCTGCAATTTTCTACATACATATTTTTGGACAAAATGAGAGGCGACGTTTCTCCATTTGCGACGTTGCAGACTTCCTGAGAAACTTTATTTTTTCGTAGGGAAGCTGGTCATCATAAAACTTAAATTCTCCATGATTTTTCGTATTCTATAGCACAAGCTTTGGTTCAAAATTTGAAGTCGTAAATTCGGATTGTTTCTTATGGAAGAGATGAAATAAGAACGGAAATTTTGAAACACCGCAATGGAGATACGTGGTTTCGCATTTCAGCCGGTGCGATACGGACATCCATCAAGTTTTAATAGTTGCATCAATAACAGTTCGAGAAATTATTGAATCTGCTGATGGAGTTTCAAAAAACATCTTATTCCTGCTATCCTCAAGAATTATTACCCTTCTACTGACAATAAAGAGGAATGCAGACAGTTTTTTTACTCTCCTGGAAAATTGTGTTTTTGCAGAGACTCGCACTTCTGCACTTTCACCATCGATAAAGTGCTTTAGTATTGTTTAATTAACATTGGCACAGGCAGTCATTGTGATTGTTCAGTCAGTAATTTTTATTCTCAATTAATTTCTTCACAAACATTCTCAGGTATATATGTTGCAGGCAATTAAGAATCGCCGGCAAATTGCAATCTATTCGTGTTTAATCAACACATTAAATCGTTTAAAAGTGAAAAAACGAGATTGGAAGTAGGGATTATTATGCTTTGAATTCAAACATACGTTAGCCCCTTCTTCTTGGATACCTACATGGTGCCAACTAGCACCAACTAGTGAAATGTCATCAAAAATCTGTGTTAGGTTCGATTAAGCAACTAAACTAACTCCTTGGCAAAGCGGAGAGTATCGCTGGATTTGAAGGCGTTCGGAGCTGAAGTCGTGCCTTGAATTTCTCCGCTAAAGAAACCTTTACTACATCGATGTTATCGTAATTGGACAGCTTTATGCAATAAGGAACTAGGGTCAAATTTTCGATTTTTTTTTTATGATGAATTCCGTATCAGGAGGGTATTTACTTACTATTGAGAAAAAGAAAATCCTCAAAAACAATTTTTATCCCGCTTCAGCGACCCCGCAAAAATTTGCCGTCGCAGGATCACGCGAAGTTCATTTTGCAATTGGGACCTATACTATGGTTCCCTATTGCGTAATGCGAAACTCGGATTTCCCATTTTGCAATTCGGAACTATAGACAGGACGGCATAATGCTTTCTCGGCATTCTCGGCTCCTGTTCGACCGATCTTGCTGATTTTTGGAACCGGGGGGTATTTTTCGACGGGAAACTCGAATTTCTGGTCAAATTTTGAAAATTCAGAAATCCAAGATGGCGGGTGTGGCCTAAAATGCTATCTCGGCTCCTGTTCGATGGATCTTGCTGATTTTTGGTATCCGGGGGTATTTTTCGACGGGAAACTCGAATTTCTGGTCAAATTTTGAAAATTCAGAAATCCAAGATGGCGGGTGTGGCCTAAAATGCTATCTCGGCTCCTGTTCGATGGATCTTGCTGATTTTTGGTATCCGGGGGTATTTTTGGACGGGAAACTCGAATTTCTGGTCAAATTTTGAAAATTCAGAAATCCAAGATGGCGGATGTGGCCTAAAATGCTATCCCGGCTCCTGTTCGATGGATCTTGCTGATTTTTGGTATCCGGGGGTATTTTTGGACGGGAAACTCGAATTTCTGGTCAAATTTTGAAAATTCAGAAATCCAAGATGGCGGATGTGGCCTAAAATGCTATCCCGGCTCTTGTTTGATCGATCTTGCTGATTTTTGGTACCAGGAGGTACCGTAATAGCAAACCTAGTCTTAGAGATGTTTTTAAAACGTGTCAATGACACCAAGCCTCATTTCTGAAATGTTTCATGTGATACTTTAAAAACCCGAATGAAGTGTCAAACACAAAGCCACTCTGTGTTTAACACATTCCCATGTCACCACATTTTATGTGTCTGTGAAACATTTGCAGATTGTGCCACCGAAATGTTTCGAATTCATTTTTTTACATATTTCAATGACACAATGGTGTAGGTTTGAGGTGTGGGCCAAGACGAGAAACGTAGTTGAGTCACAATGTCTTTATTGAAGAAGACTGAAGACTGACCGCACGCTGTCTTGGTGACAGCGCGGTTGTCAATGGGCAAAGGTCTCCGTTGGCAGTGCATTTTTGACACATTTCTGACACATTTGTAAAACAATGAGCCTTTAACTCAGATTTTCCTCTGATTTTCTAAATGTTTATGACACATTTTCGGTATAATCACTACAGTCTATGTAGTGTTAAACACGAGCCCACTCTGTGTTGAATACATCCGCATGTCACTACTTCTTAACCGTAAAAATATTTTCAGACATCTGTTTTAGCAAACGTCGTGGAGACATTATAGCTATCAAATCAAGTGCCTGGGCGGCCTGATTACAGACTATGCCTAAGGAGAGTATGGAACTATGGGTTCACTCCATCAGTATTAAACTATCAGAGGGATTAGGACGTCCTCACTTTAGAAAAGTATACGCAAAGCATGATGTACGGTTTCAATATTTAGATAATCCATAACTTATAAGCTCTTATGGAGATAAATGCGATGCATACCAAGAATTTAAAACTATTTTTAACTCTGCATAATTAGATAGCCAAAAAGTAAACCTTGAGACAAAAAAATAAACCAAAATTTGGTAAAATTGGAAAATGAAACGTCAACGCTCTCTGGTGGGTTCAGTTTGATCTAGGAAAATTTTTAGAAAGGTCTGAGAAATGTTTTCAACTTGTGTTCACCAGGTTTTAATGACAATCAAGGCACTGTTTTGTTTAACTGATATATTCCTGACACATTTTTAAATAAATTTCCTTACCCTTATGCGTTTAAATTAATTTTATAAATGGTTATGACGTACGATCGCCGCGGATCAATTAAATGAGAGTGATACGAGTATTTCAACTGGAGAGCAATGAGGGAAATCCGTACACGAAAATCTGAGGGCGTTTCATATACCATTCCGTCACGTTTCATACATAGATTCAACATATAGCTGTACCTTATCAGATTAAAAATACGAAATATCTGCCAGTTGTTTCTGAAACATGTTTTTGAAGGATCTTGGAAACGTTGCTAAATTGTGTCAGAAATATGTCAGGTTTATTTCTCAGAAACTTCGAACTTCCAAGAATTTCTGCAGCAACGTTTTAAATATGTTTTAGAAATGTTTCCAAAATATTTAGTTGATCTCCTTTCCCAACATATCGTACACATATCTAATATGAATCTGTGCCTGGGTCGTTAAAAAAGAAATTGACACAATTACAAATTTTTTCCGATAGATGTCAATAAAGGTTCATTGATTTTCATATAAATTGCGGCAGAAATGTTCCGTAAATATGTTTCAATCATAGGCTTAGCTGTGGCAATGGTTTTGAAATGTTTTTGAAACCTTTCTGATATAGTTTATTGAACGGACTGCAATATATTGACAACACATAGCTGACACAATTCTTACACATTTTTCGGGTGGGTTATTTATGCCTTTTTGAAATAAGTTTGAAACGTTTCCAACTTATTTTTAAAAAAGTTTGAATGACCGCAATTAGAAACATTTTCGATTTGTTTTCAATACGTATCAAAGACACGGCCAACTTGCCCATTTCATGTATTCGTTTTGAAAATTTGTTGGAAACATATGTCAATGACTGATCCGAGATTGACGTAATTTGAAACATTTTAAAAACATTCCATTGTGTAACTGTGCTATTAGGGATTTTGGTCGGGAAACTCGAATTTCTGGTCAAATTTTGAAAATTTGAAAATCCAAGATGGCGGATGTGGCCTATAATGCTATCTCGGGCTGCTCGACCGATCGTGGTGAATCTTCGTTGCATAGGGGGTATTTTTGGCCGGGAAACTCGAATTCCTAGCCGAGTTTCAAAACATTGAAATTTTTCAAATTTTGACATTGAGCTTGTTCAGTGATTTTTGATTTTTGCGTTTTTTGAAGTATTTACTACGCATAAGCCACAATAATTTTCTCCGATATTTTTCGCATTTCAATCCACGAAAAACAAGTTTGAGGTTGCGTCTTCTGAGCTCCCTTTTAAACGTGTGTCCGAGGAATGAAAGATCCCCCAGGGGATACTTACTCAAGTAAGGTCATTTTCGGCCACATCCACCATCTTGGATTTTCGAATTTTCAAAATTCGATCAGAAATTCGAGTTTCCCATCCAAAAATACTACCTGGTACCAAGATTCACCGCGATAGATGGAGCACGAGCCGGGATAGCATTTTAGGCCACATCCGCCATCTCGGATTTCTGAATTTTCAAAATTTGACCAGAAATTCGAGTTTCCCGTCCAAAAATACCCCCGGATACCAAAAATCAGCAAGATCCATCGAACAGGAGCCGAGATATAATTTTAGGCCACATCCGCCATCTTGGATTTTTGAATTTTCAAAATTTGACCAGAAATTCGAGTTTCCCGTCCAAAAATACCCCCGGATACCAAAAATCAGCAAGATCCATCGAACAGGAGCCGAGATATAATTTTAGGCCACATCCGCCATCTTGGATTTCTGAATTTTCAAAATTTGACCAGAAATTCGAGTTTCCCGTCCATAAATACCCCCTGACCCCGAAAATCAGCATGATCGATCGAACAGGAGCCGAGATAGCATTATAGGCCACATCCTTAATCTTGGATTTTCGAATTTTCAAAATTTCACGATTCACGGGTTTGTTGACCTATTCAAGGGTTTATCGATCAATTCACGGATTTTTCGAACGAATCACGGGGTTGTCAATCGATTCACGGATTTGCGGATCGATTCGCTGGTTTTTGATCGATTCACGGTCGTCAATCGAATCAGTGCCGATCAAATCACGTCAATCGGTTCATGTTCTAACTTTTCGATCGATTCATGTCGGTCATGTCGGAATCATAACACCGGTTTTTCAATAATTTGTCGATCGAGTCGGTGTCGATCGATTCATGCTTTCATTTTTTGATCGATTCATGTCAATCAAATCTATAAACCCTCCCGTCCAAATTGCATGTTAATATTTGCCACCATTCTCGAAATATTAGCAAGTCGGTAGGTATCCATATTTTTGGCACACCCTGTTTTTTGTAGAATATCTTTCCGCAGGGACACTGCACCTCCCCCTTCCTCGTATGATGGAAGGAAGGGGTGTTTTCTCTGTTGGGGTTAACCCTCCAGTTTGTAATAGTGACACCAGGGTCGTCTCCCCTATGCAGTCAGTGCTAAAACAATCTATAGTTCCTAATTGCAAAATGAGCTTCCCCGGATTCTTCATTTTGCAATAAGGAACTATAGCCTTTTTTTGTAATTATTGGCAACAGTGTGATGTTTTTGACGAATCTGTCAAGACAGGGTGTTAAAGGAACTCCATAGCTATAAAATGAACCATCAAACCGCAACATTGATCGTTTTGACGAAAAACGCCAATGGTTTTTGCAAAAGTTGCTCTCCTGAAAACCTACCGTTCTGCCTATAGTTCCGAATTGCAAAATGCTATCCAATTACAACTTGACGAATTGACAAGTACGGAGCTTGCAAATTGCCGGCTATTGCTGACTGCCTGCGAAATATACACTGATAAAGATTTCAGAGGTATTTATTTCCATCTTGAAGTTTACATGTACTTTTCTCTCTTCTAATCAGCATGGGTGTTCCTTTTTTGTTTCTGGTGCATCCCTCGGAATTCTTGGATTCAACAATCGATGATCTCCCTGGACAACGCAAATCGTTAATTAAAAAATTGGGATCGTTCAATTAAACGGGACACTTGATTCACTTAACTGAATCTTAAAATAACTGAAAACTCAAATTTACCACAAATCCTACTCAACTGAAAACCTGATCTAACCCTGCTAACCATAACTTTACTCAACCGGTGATCTTACCCACCGGAAACTCAAACCAATCGACCAATCGTCCGGCCGAATTTTACTTAACCGGAAATCGACAACCGTAATCTCTGCTCGACCGGAAACGTGCTCCAATCTTAAATCGCGGTATACATATGCATACCGCGCTTAAAAAAAAATCATCAGCTGTATTCAAAAAGGTGCTTTCACACAAACGATCCCAGACGACTCCTAAGTTGCACGCGACAAGGTGTGCATGAAGGGTTTTGACACACTTTAAAAAGTAAAGCGATTGTGGAAGTAACATTAACATATCGAGTAGGTACTCCGGAAAGCCGTGATAGTTATTCCTGTTGAATCCACGCAAAAATGTGACATTTCACAGAAATTTAAAACTGTTGAATACCTGGATTCCATTCAGATAGTTTCATGGAAGTCAACCTCGTCCTCTTCCCAGGACTACCAACATTGTTCGCTATCACCCAACTTTTCGGAATCTCTTGACATTCACGATCGTTGGAAACAGCGCGGACGGGAATTTTCGAACGAGCAGCGGAGCATGCGGCTAGAAAAATATGTCGACCTTTCAAAATTAAAAGTTAGCTTTTCATCCCAAGTATTTGCAAATGCCTTGCCCTTTAAGCGCTTTCCGCGTGAATCATGACACGTGAGTTCTACGATCGAAGGAAGACCGGACAATGGCCGCATGCGAGAGAGACGAGAGAAGAGATGATCTGTCAAGTTGATGAAATTCGAGACGTCTTCAGTGG